>NC_043997.1:7574497-7646997 GCF_902150065.1 Myripristis murdjan
AGTAAAAAAAAAAAAAAGCATGCAAAATTGCACTAAAAACATCCGCGAAACTGCGAGGCCGAGAAAGGTGAACCGCGTTATAGCGAGGGACAACTGTATACCCCATGTGTCGCCAGATGTTTCATTAAATTCGACGTGTTACCTCCCTTGCATGATGTTGCTTTAAGGCGTCTGTTGCATGTCGCAGAGTCTGCATCCTCCTTAGACGTGAAATGAAGCCTAACCTTGGAACGTTTTGCCTTCCGCATCTTTATTGATCCTCTCACTATCAGCTCTGATCAACAAGTGTGCGGAGTAGCGGCACTGACGTCACGTTCAACAACTGCAAGTTGACGCCGGGACACCAGCAGCCGGCACCGAAATGAGGCCCCGAAATTTTCGTTCTTATTCGGTCTTGTTAGTACCGTTTACGTCGGAACCGTTGCCCTATTGGCACCGCGTTTCGGTACCCAACCCTACAACTGAGTACCACCTCGCTGTGGGTGGAGTCGTCATAGCAAGGCGGCCACACCGCCAAGCACAGAAAAGTCTCCACCTCTTCATTTGACCACGGTACCGGTTTGCTCGCCATTTTCCGACTTTGCCAACTTCAGCAATGATCAATGCGCACGGTCGCTGTTAATGTTTTTTTTTTTTGTTTTTTTAAATGGCGGGTTTAGTTTTCGTGAAGGAGTCGCTCTTACGTGTCGTCGCTCTCTGTCCAATCAGTGGCCTGCACGGCGTTTACATCACATTTTCGGCTCGACTCAGCTCGCTTGGAACCCCGGCTCGAGTAGGTACTAAAACCCTAACTGGTACTAGGGACTACCACCTAATGGAAAACCTTACAAACCGAGTAGAGTTGAGTAGAGTCGAGCCGAGTAGGTGCTAGTGGAGAAGCACCATAATTTGGGGTGGGTTTGATAGGACGACTGACATCGTTTAGGCTCAGCACTGCATGACCTTTTGTCCAGAGGAATTTTAGTCTGTAACCGTCGACCCTTTGGAAATCAAAAAATGAACTGAGAGATTCCAGACTAATTTGTATTTGCGAACTGGAGTCCCTTAAAGGAAGAATGAGTAGGATTTTCCTAAAAAAACCAAACCAAAACAAAAAAGCAGTATATAGACTCCTACAAAAATTCTCCATCATGACTTGTGAGCCACTGGCAGTGTGTGTCGGTGTGTGTTTGTGTGTATGTTGGTGTGTGTGTCTGCAGAGACCCTGCCCTCGGCCTGGGTTTTCTTGTTTTGCCGAGCTCGAGACTCTTCTGGGGTGTGTCGCTCCCGGCCAATCACAGCGCAGCACGGTGCCAGATCGACAGCACCACATCCAATAGGAAGCTACGAAAATCACAGACATGGAAAAAAAAAGTGAATCTGGCGAGGCAAAACACCGAGCGGACAAAGCTCGTGTCACAGCGAGAGCGAATCTCGGGGAGCGCTGAGGGAGAGGAGGAGGATGGACAAGCAGGTGCCGGCGGGCCCAGTGTTTTTCCTAGGATAGCAAAGGAATGCCTTACATTCCATCACTGTCCAGTGAAATGAAAACTAACTTAACCAGCGAGGAGGGTCCATCTTTGAATGTTGTGTCTACAAACCACAACCTACAAATCCTCCTCAGTCTGCCTTTGAGCCAGGCACACACTGCACGGTTCGAGTCCGGTTTTGACCCCCTTTTTTAAGACTCGAGTCAGGCCGTCTGCTTCATCGGCCTTCATTTGCAGTGCAGCATAAAGGGAGGGAGCAAGGGGCGATCGTGGCCCAATCAGCTGATCCCAGACTCCAGTCGGATGAATTTCTCACGTGGCTGAAATTTTGGTTGGGCGTTTTTTTTTTTTCACCACGCCAAACAGCGCCTGAAAGCACCGTGTGGCTTTTAGGGTTGCGTCCTGTTTGATCTGCACCGTGGTTTTTATCGTAGGTCTAGTCCTCTTTGATTACATGAGGGATGGATTAAACCCGACAAAACCCAGATATCCTGCGCTAATTTGTGACCCCGCTTGTGGATCTGAGTCTGCACAGGACAGGGAGACGGGCAGATTGTGCACGAAGACAGGCGAGACAACAGGTAGGCAGCTCGTTAGGTAGGCCTGATAGACGGACAGCTTGTGACATCGCGCAGACAGACGGTCAAACAGCTTGTGAATGCAGTCATCACACAGACAGACAGCCTGTGAATGGAAGTCTGCTGTATATAGTGGAGAGAGAGGCAGACGGCGAGTGTGAGCGGTGAGTCAGCAGACACACACACACACACACACACACACACAGACGGACAGACACTCAGCCCGCAGACGTCGCTCTAATCCGCTCACTTACCTGGAACGTCTCAGCCATGCCAGGAATCTGACATGGGCGGGGCTTTGTTGAACTGCGACAAATCCCATTGGCTCTGCTTCGTGCCACTTGTCACAGGATGAATCCGTCCCGGTGGTAGCGCTTGAATCCGTTTCAAAAAAAAAAAAAAAACGTAATTGGATTCGGCCCAGCAAACATTTTTGGCGCTGAATGGATGTTTGACGAGGTGCCGCGAGTGTCACTCCAAAATAAAAGTCCACACAAACCCCGGTCGTCTGAGCCGTCCCTACCTGGAGCGTTTGACTAATCAGTTTTCTGATATCAGTTCAAGACAGTTTCAAAGGCTGTTTGAATGCGAGATAACGTGTGATCCTCGATTCATCGCTGTAGTGGTCAGACGTCAGGATCCCTGCAGACACTGGAGATCTAGAGAAATATTCATCGGGGGGCTAAAAGGTGGCATGGAAATTTTAATAAATAGATGTATAGTTTGAATACAGACCCACCAGTTTGACACAGCACTGATTATTCTAATTTCTTCAAAGTTACACTGCAAAAACTCAAAATCGTACCAAGAATATTTGTCTTATTTCAAGTCAAAATGTCTTATTTCTAGTCAAAATATCTCGTTACACTTAAGAAGTAACTTGTTTTTAGACAATTTGCACTTGTTTCAATTGAGTTTTCACTTGTTCCACTGGCAAATTCTGCCAATGAAACAAGCAAATTTTCACTTATTTCAAACAAAATTGTCTAAAAACAAGTTACTTCTGAGTTGATCATGTCTTATTTTAAGTGTAATGAGATATTTTGACTAGAAATAAGACATTTTGACTTGAAATAAGACAAATATTCTTGGTAAGATTTTGAGTTTTTGCAGTGAAAAAAGTAAAAATGGCCTTTTTCTGGTAGTATCAGTGGTTTTCTTTCCATCACTGGTGAAATTGCTCTGAAAAATACCACATTCACTTCCACCTGGACAGCGGATTTTCAGTTTTGTCAATTTCCAACCAGCGACAGCTTTTATTTATTTATTTCCGTCTATTAGATTGGCCAAACTGGGGTGGCAAGGCCTATTTTTAGGGTAGATCCACCCCTGGATATAAATCCTCCGTGAATCCTCACTGTTCATGTTAAGTGCCGCTCCCTTATTCTGACAACGAACCTAAATGGTCGACCAGGCGATGAATGTGCGAAAAGTGTAAAGAAACAGCTCTGGGGATTTTAAATTTTATTTTATGATTTTATGAGCACATTTTCTCTCTGCACTTGCTCGAAACCTTATTGCGAGTTACAGGTTCGGGCTCTGTTACCTGCTTCAAACTGACAATGGAATGTCATTTTATTTTAAGAGCATCGTAACTCTGTAGTTTAGCTGAAAGTGGATGGTGTGGCAGGACATAAAGTTCAAAAGTGGCTGGTGGTGTAAAATCAATCAGAAATCATGCAGGGGGGAAAAAAAGCAGTTTTATTAATTGGGATAAATGCCTGATTAATGCTGTAAGTCATTTCCAAGAAGCAAAAGTAATGGGATTTTGATAGAAGAGGTTGATATTTCAGGTTCAGGTTCAGGTTACTTTATTCGTACCCGTAGGTAGATTTGTCCTGCAGTGAGTTGTCCAAACACACATACACATCCAAACATAGCATCAAACAAACATAATAACCAGAAACCATGGTAATAAAGTGCTACATAGATCAAGGCTCCACCAATAAACACTCGAGATTTATAGAATCAGGTGAAAAGGTGCTGTTGTCCTCTAATGTGATTGAGAGCTTGGCCTTTTAAAACAAGCATTTGGGGTCAATGGGGATTGAACCTGTGACCTCTGTGTTATTTAACAAGCTCTTCCACCATAACACCCCTCGGCTGCACCAAAAAAAGCCTTAAAAAATAAAAAAAAAGTAAGCAGGTAGGGAGGCACGTGAAGCCGAACGCTGCTCATAGCTCCAAGGCTGTTTATTATTTATGGGCACGAGAGCAACACAAGAGAGAGGACGAAGCAAAATTAAATAAAATCTAAGTAAGTCTCATGATCTTTATTGTTAGTGTTGTAATTGTCTTAATGTTTTTACTGTGTTTATTGCTTTTATTTTTCATTGTTGTTTACTATTGCTGCTGGTGTCGATGGGAGGCAAGACCTAAGATTTTTGCTCTTTCTTATTTGTAATATAATTAAGATGCAATAAAAGTGAATCTGAATCTGAATCTGATCGGGACAGCATTGTGTATGCACTGGAATAAAAAAAAATGACAATTGATTCAAGAAAATATATGGACTCAAGTTGATTTGCACTTGAAACAAGCGGGATTATCTCATCAAATTGACAGATTATGCATTTGTCACCTTGTTTAAAGAGGCGGCTTTTAGGACTGACTTGAGTTTTTGATGTTGTGGATAAACTGTAAAGTGAATCCCTGTAGCTGTTTCCGTCCTGCTGCTCTCAGCTGTCAAACTCAGCTCCTACATTTGGAAAGAAAACTTCTTATTCACTTTTAGTCACTTTTTTTATTTATTTTTTTGCTCCGAAGTTGGCTTTTCAGAGCAATCTTAAGAACTTTGATAAATACAGATCGAGACTGATTGCCCCTGTAAGTCTCGGTAAACACAGATCCGCCTTGTGGCGTCTCTCCGACCTGTCTGTCCGCTCGCCTCTTTATCTGTCCTGTTTCCTTCGATCATTCATTCCCCCGGCTGATTCACAGAGAGCCTTTCACTGGCTGGTTCCTTCTGCACATGAATAAATGAGCGTGTTTGGGCTGAGGCGTCCACAAGACACGATGACTCAGCCGCCACACACACACACACACACACACGCCAGCTGACGACGACGACTTCCTGTCTCACCGCCGTACGTTCGTACGCGTCCTGCCGGTCTGTCGGCGCCGGAGAGAAGTCGATTAAGGACACGCTCAGGATGCTTTTAAACGACTTAGGCAGTGGTTAGAGAGCCATTTTCTTGAATCCCAGTGAGCCTTTTTCTGCCTTGTTTCTGTATACAGTGGTCCCTCGTTTATCGCGAGAGTTACGTTCTAAAAATAACCCGCAATAGGCGAAATCCGCGAAGTAGTCCGCTTTATTTTTTTACAATTATTCTAGATGTTTTAAGGCTGTAAAACCCCTCACTACACACTTTATACACTTTTCTCAGACAGGCATTGACATTTTCTCACTTTTCTCTCTTGTTTAAACTCTCAAAGTTCAAACCTTCGTAGAAAAATAAGTCCAGTAAAAAAAAAAAAAAAAAAAAAAAAACATGCAAAATTGCGCTAAAAAAAATCCGCGAAACTGCGAGGCCGCGAAAGGTGAACTGCGTTATAGCGAGGGACAACTGTAAAACGTGCACAAGAACAAGCAAAATTAAATAAAATCTAAGTAAGTCTCATGATCGGGACAGCATTGTGTATGCACTAGAATAAAAAAAAATGACACTTGATTCAGGAAGATTATGGACTCAAGTTGTTTTTTTTATCTTGCTCGAAGAAAAACAGGATTTTAACCCTGAAGATGAGACTAAATAAATGACTAAATGAGATTTTTTTGCAGAGTATACACATACACAAGATATAAAATCAGCCTCCCCTGTTCCCGCTGTCCTCTGTCTTCTGTGTTGTGTTGCTCATAAATAATGAGCAGTATTTGAGCCATATATGACATGAAATGGGTCGGTAAGGAGTGCACGCTTTCTTATGCACGCTTTGCATCTCAGAGCAAAAACCAGACGCCGGTAGCATGTATTCTCTTTAGTATCTTTTCAAATAATGCTCATTTTTCATGCTTCAGCTGTGATCGTTAAGAGTCATGGGAAATGACAGCTAAACATGAATGTTGTGTGTTTTGAGGCTGTAAAACATTTGTTTCCACTGAAAAAAAAGCTTGTAAACTCCTTTGAAATGGCATTATGAGAATTTGTGTGAATGCGTTTAAAACATTCATGGACTCGGGCTTTAAGGGGAATGCACATCAACAGAGTGCGCGCCGCGATAACACTCAGCATTTAGCAGATAACGCCGTGTTTTCCTCGGAGCCTTTATCTGGGAAAAATTCGGTCGGGAACGGCGTCTTTGAGCTTAATTGGCTGGTGCGTCGCCGCCATTAGTTTGTCTCTCTGTCGCCGCCGCGGATCGCTCCAAAACATTTGTGATTCCGTGTTGTGTGATGCTCGGATGTTTAATTCATACGCAGAAACGGCAACAGGGACACGACGGGAAACAAAACGGGGAGCGAGCGGCGTCGAGTCGTCTGCGAGACCCAGAGGAGGAACAAAGAGGAGAGACTGGGACAGACAGACAGGAGGGGTTGACATGACTGACACGACAGGCAGACAGGCAGGTAGACAGACAGGTGGCGAATACACACAGAACAGTGGTTTTCTAAATGGGTCCTTTAGGCTCCTGTAGGGCGGGTTCTCAGCAGAATGTGGAATAATTTAATTTTGCTTTAAGTGAAGGAGAAAGGCGTACACAAAAGACATCGATCCAGCATCGCCGATGTGACGTTTAAATATATCAGTTTAATAATTTACAAAAGGAGAAGGAAGCGCTGCAGGGCTCCAGCGGCTCATTTTTCCCCCCCATGGTTGTCTGCTTCGCCTGTAGATCAATACCAAGCAAGACTTCCAGGAGTTTGTCTCTTAATTCATTTTAATCATTACAAATACAGTTTTCTTGCCATTAAAAAAATGTGAATTTTCTGGTAATTTTTTGTTATTTTTTTAAACAAATTTTTTTCATTTTCAGGTAATTTTATTTTTATTTTAAATTTTTTAAATTTTTTTTGTGTGTTATTTTTCAGGTTTTCTTTTTTCTTTTTTTTTTTTTTTTTTACTTTTTTTGCTATTTTTTCTGAAAAAAAAATCATGTGAATTTGCTCAGATTTCAATGGGTTAAACGTTTGTGAAAGGCGTCTGAGAAATCACAAATGGATATCTGACGTCAATCCAGCAACAATGATCTGACCTTTAATTATATAATGTGAATCATTTCTTAAAGTTAAGAAAGGTAATTTTCTGGTAATATTTTTTTTTTTTACTCTATTTTTGCTAATTTTCGGATCATTTTGTTTTGATTCTTTGGTTTCTCTCTTCATTTCTTGCCATTCCTCCCATGTTTGCCAAAGAAATCCAGTGAATTTGCTCTCGTTTCAAGGCGTTAGTTCACTGAACTTCACTACGACACACTAATGCGACACAAGGGATTATTGCAACACTGTTTTAATCTCACCACTTTGAATTTATGACACCTGGATGGTTTTATACCAAACTGCCCCTTCAGATCAGAGTCCAGGTGGGGGTCCGGGGCTTTAGGACGGTCGACTTGGGCGTCTGAAAACCTCCTGGTTAGGGAAACAGAAGAAAACACCAAGACAGGCTGACGCTTCCAAGGAGAACAGGACAAAACGACTATTTTTTCCTTTCACTGTCACTTCGGTTTACAGTCTGCAACTACAAGTGCTTATTGACTCTGACAGCACAATGTTTGATTCATGCACAAACAAAAGGACGGGAGCTGAGTCCTTACTGAGCGGCATCAATAGCAATAAATACTGAATATATATAGTTATATATATATATTTATTTTGCTGCTTCGATACGCACCCAGACACAATCCTGGTTGTTTTCCTGCTGGTTTGCATTCGCCTCTGTGCTTTCAGTCGATTCAGCTTCATTTGATTCATTTGTTGTTGGACTACCATCGATTGTGTGTGTGTGTGTGTGAGTGTTTGTGTGTGTTTTCTGTCTCTCTGGCTCACCAGAGCTTCCCTGAGCAATGGTGTTTCATTGCAGGAGACAGATTTTTACCGGCACACTGGATGTGATGTGGCGGTGTAAAACAAGGCCGAGCGCTGCCATAGAAACCGGGGGTTGCCATGTCGGCTGGGGTTATCAAGTATTTACCTGGTGTGGCGGCTGTTTTGTTGAGTTACAGTCGGCCTGAGACGACACCAGGAGGGTAACAGCGAGGACAGCCGAGCAGTGTCTCTCTCTCTGCAGTGGAAGGAAAGGTTGATCCACTCGCTGCAGAAAAATGTAAAACACAAACATGATGAAAATGTTCGCCGTGAGATCTGCAGTGTGAGTGTCTCCCGAGCGGATCGGTTTTATGGATATTGCTCTTTAAACAGATGCAAAACCTGCAGCACATCCAGACGTTCGGTTGTTATATTCCTGCTGATATCTTGTCAGTGCCTACATTGCAATAAAAAAAAAACTACATCTTAACAAGTTTATCTTCAGTGTTTAAATCTTGTTTTTCTTCAAACAAGGTGCCAGTGGGATGAGGAAACGCATCCAACTTAACTGTGCACCGCCTTCAGCCAAGAAAGGAAAAGAGCACAAAGACAGAAATATGCTAATACTTCAGCTTCACTCATGCACTGCAAACAAGTCATTTAGCTCTAATTTTCAGTTTTAAAATCTTGTTTTTCTTCCAGCGAGGTGAAAAAATCTGCCAGCTGGATGAGATAATCCCGCTCGTTTCCAACACTAATCAACTTGTATCCAGAATTTTATTGAATCGAGTGTCATTTTCTTGATCCTAGTGGGCTGATCTGCCTTCTTCTGCCTTGTTTCAACACGTTTATGCTTCTGAAAAATACTGAAAAAAAAAAATCAGTTTTGCAAATTCCAGCAGTGTCCCTACATGTCATCTGTTTTGGCTCCTGTGCACCTGCATAAACACCACAGAAGCTGCTCATTTTCATTCTGTAATGATATTAAACTGAGAAAAGCAAGTGAAGCTGCAGTATAACCACCAAGAGTTTGGTATTTTTACTTGATGGATGAAGAAAAACCCTCAAACAAGTGAAACTGCATTAGAAACAAGTGGGATTATCTCATCCTACTGGCGGATTTTTTTACTTTATTTGAAGGAAAACAAGCTTTAAACACTGAAGATGAGACTAAATCACTTGTTAACATGGAGATTTCTTTTTTATTTATTTCTTTTTTTTTTTTTTTGCAATGTAGGCAACTTTGCATGGCGGCAGCTCCAAATAGCAGCGAGGGCGTAAGACTTTGAAACGTTTCTAGAAATCCTGTGATGTGACATCAGTGAGAACTCACCCGGCTCGCTCATGTTTACCAAGTAAGCCGTCGTAGTTTTTACGCCAAATGACACCAAAGAGACGAGCGAGGCAGAAGATCTGACACGGGGGGAGTCCAGCTCCTCTTTGGATCTCACTTTCCTGCGGGCGGAGATTTCCCACCAGTCACCGAAAAACAAAAATATGAAAATTAGGACAAATCTATGGAGTGTCGATTAGTTGGAATGGGAAGGGAACAGGTGTATTTGAATATGGAAATCTTGGAAACGTTGCCTAGTGAAGCTCTTAACCTGAAAAAGCCGCTCTCTCTTGGTGAGTTTAACTTCATTATCTTTAAACACACTCGATAAGTAACTGTCAGTGTTTTTTTATTTTATCTGTTTAGACTTGTCCCTCCATCTGCTTACACTCCTGCTGGTGGTTTATTAGTTTGTGAATTTAGTGAATTGTGACACTGTGCTTAACCAGCATGAAAACAGTTTTTATGTTATTTTATTTTATTTTTTTTTGACAAAGTGATCTGAAGTACAACAGCACGAAACGCCCAGTGACACTCATCTGCTTTGGATTTTTTAACCCTGGAACAGCAAGAATTATGGATTTAATACATTAAACAGGCGGAATTTATGGAAAATCAGGAAAATCTAAGTCACGGAAATTTGAAAAGTCTGTTACGGGACACAGAAAGTCAGGATTCTTTAAGAAATTCTTGGAACAAATGTCGCTAAATTTGGTTGAACTGCCACTGGACTCTGGACTTTGGAGGATTCTTTGTCCTGCAAATTTATTTTTGAATTGTGATGTTGCACTTTCCGTAACTTAACCAAGACTCAGATTGTGTTTTTTTTAAGTCTTAAAACTGCAAAAGCCGACAGTCTGAGAGAGTAATGATGAGCACTATGCTGTGGAAATGGAAAATATGTCTTGAAATACTCTTTCTCAATAAAACCTCAATAAAAACTCAAAGTTTTTTGTTTTGTTTTTTTTGTTGCACGTTATTTGATTGCAAATTTTTTGTTCGTCAGGCTGCAGATGTCTCGGCCCGGTCTCTCACAAATCAGATGTCTCACCTCAGCCAGACGTACCTGGTTAATAAATTAAAAGAGAAAATCATGTTTTGACTTCAAGACAGCTCCGTACTATATTGGCTTGTCAGTGACGTGATAAGATTTGGTGTGTATTGGATTTCTGAGTAAAATTAGTTTCTCTTTCCTCTCTCTTGTCCTGCTTTCCCTCCCTCCTCCTCCTCCTCCTCCTCCTTCTGTCTTTCTCTCTCAGGTGAAGGAGGCAAATTCCTGGGCGTCGACCTCCTCCAGTGCTCCCCGTCCCCCTCCCCCTCTCCGGGGGACCCCTTCCCCCAGCAGCCCCGCTCGCTGGAGCCCGTCAGCGACACGCCCCACCAGAACCTCCCCCTGAGGAAGACCCACTCTGACCTCGACGCAACCCTAACTGCAGGTGTGTGTGTGTGTGTGTGTGTGTGTGTGTTTGTATGTGTGTGTGTGAGACAATTAGAAGAACAGCTCTTCCCCTCCTCCGATGTTTCCTCAGTTCCCACTTTGCGGATCGTGTTACTGCCGACATAACTGTGCACCGCCTTCAGCCACGAAAGGAAAAGAGCACAAAGAAAGAAATATGCTAATACTTTAGCTTCATTTATGCACTGCAAACAAGTCATTTAGCTCTAATTTTCAGTTTTAAAAAATCTTGTTTTTCCTCCAACAAGGTAAAAAAAAAAAGGATCTGCAAGTGAGATAAGGTAATGCTGCACGGTTTCACTTATTTCAGGAATTTTTCATTTATCAAGTAAAAATACCAGACACTTGGTGGTTATACTGCAGCTTCACTTGCTTTTCTCAGTTTATTATCATTACAAAATGAAAATGAACAGCTTCTGTTGTGTTTATTCGGGTGCCTGGGAGACAAAATAGACGACACGTAGGGAGGAGGCAGTCCTGCACGCTGCTGGAATTTGTAAAATGTCCTGTTTTTATTCACGAAACAACATTTACCACACAAATGATCAGCTGCTTTATCACCAGCTGTTCCATCCAGCGATATTTGCACGCTGAATGATGTGTTGTTGTGTCCTAGTTTGTAATTGTTTGCTTGGCCATGCAGTTCCTTTGTGAATAAAATTGGGAGCTTTTGCAAGTTTGCCTGTTGGGCGCACTTAGGCGGCAATTTGACAGTATTGCTTTAGGCATGATGAGCATTTGTAATCAGTTTTAGCATTTTATGGATGAAATGGTTAATCAGTTAATCGAAAAAAATAACCAACAGGTTAATCAGCAGTGAAAATGTTTGGTAGTTGCTGCCTTAAGAATAAGTGTAACTCTAACCCTGTATGTTGAAATAAAGCCCACTAGTCGGCTTTTTTAATTCAAGAAAATACTGAAAACAAGTTGCTTAGCATTGGAAACAAACCAGAAAATCTCATCCCATTAAGAGATTTTCTTCCCCACTTGATTTTAACACTGAATATGAGCCTAAATGACTTGTTGAGATGGATATTTTTTGCAGTGTGTGTAACCGGGCTTTGGCTCGGTGCATGGAGACGTCACCGCTTGGTTAGAATAACCCGGTTACCTCTGATTAAGAAGCCTGGCTCCCAGCCATATTAAACATCTTAACTCCTTTCACTGCTGCTTTTCACCATCTGCACAAACTCAGACTCGCGCGGCGTTACGGGCATGTTTTGAATTTATCAAAAAGCATCACAGAGATTAATGTTGGGATAATCATTTCTTTCCCCTGTGTAAGGAGTAACCTACTTTTGCTCAGCCAGCGAAGGAGGGTGTAGCTGGCAGTCGAACCTTTTCATGTCTAATTGGTTTATTCATGGCAACAGAGATGCTCAATGGCAGGGTATCAAAGGTCCATGTAAACAGCTTACCCTGAATAAAACCTTGGCCAATAGCCGGCTAACTCGGTGCTTGTAAACTTAGCCAGTGACGGACAGACACAAAGAGAGAGAGAGAGCGAGCTTGTTGTTTATTTCGTCTGCATGACATTTTATCAAGCATAATGAGTAATGACCCTGTCCAAACATCTTGCAACTCTCCTCTGGGTCCTGACCCATCAGTGGTCAAATGCAGAGCAAAGTGCAAAGCAGAGTTTCCAGTGTTAATAAGTGTTGATTTTTCATCGACAATTATTTTGAGTCGAGTGTTGGTTGGAGGGTTGGTCGTCCTCTCATATTGGTTATATTGCTCTGGAATATGTGTTAAAAATCATGTAAAATGTTCAGCTAGCTCAAGTTCATGCTGACATTTGAAAAACACATATTTACACTCTCAGGGACCATGATCAAAAAGGTACAGCACATGATAGGGATGCACCAATACTGAAAGTTATATGGAAATATTACTTTCACTGAACAGTGAAGCTTCAACCATCAGTTTAAGATCACTGGACAATTTTTCCCCCCACCATTTGAGAAATACAGGCTTCTGTGGTCATAGAAATCCTTGAAAATTATGAAATATCCCTAATGTTTTGGCATATCATGGACATTTTTAATAACAATGATCATCTTCACAACTGGAAGCTCAGGAAAGGAGAACATTTATTTTCAAGAAAATTCTGGAATGGAGATTTTGTACGGTTTGATGAGGAAAAGTCATCGAAAAGTTTGGGAATTTATTTGGCAAATGAGTTTAGTTTTTGTGTGCCGTTTGCTTTTATTTCTAACATGTTACTCCATTTTAGTCCAGTATTGGCACTGTTCTTAGCACCTGGTTCAACCATCAAGACTTCAAGAACGGGCAAAATTAGAGCTCATGTGAGCACATGGCGGCTAATATCATATTGTAGTAAGCTGTTGTAGAAAGTTTAAGCAACACTATGAATGTCAAGCTGCTTCGAGGATTGAGACATTATAATGAATAGAACTGAGTTTGTTTGAACATCACATAGTCGTTGTGTGTTGTGTAGGTAGCAACAGGTAGGAGTTGTGCAGCATTTGATCCTTCTTCTCAGAGATGCACCACACTTTGTACCGTCTATTAATTTTGTGCGATTGATTTGTGTTCCTCCCCTCCACAGATCACAGTTTGGAGGCTCCCGCCCCGGAGCAGCGTCTCCTAAGAACCATGGATCACTCTGGGCTGCTGTGCTCCAACACACCCTCCCCTTCCTGGAACGGACCTAAAGGCTCCACCTTTTCTCCCGGAGCATGGAACGAAGCGTACAGCTACAGTGTAAACAAGGGCCCGGCAGTACCGCCCAAACAGCACAGCATCATGGGTAACACAGGTGCAGGAACAGGGGTGGGCTTGGCGAGTTCAGAATCACATTCCAGTTCCTTCACATCGGTATCGGACACGTCTGTAGGGAGAGGAGGGAACAGTATGATAGGGGTTTCCGCGGCAACAATGATAATTGGGAGACGAAACGAGACAGAAGGAGCGGCGGCGGATGGAGGAAGAGGAGGAGGAGGGGGAGGGGGAGTGGGTGAAGCGGTGAGAGGGAGGGAGAGATCAGCACGTTCAATTGCCGCAGCGAACGCCTTCAAGTTCCGGGAGCGCTCCCTTTCCACACCAACTGATTCCGGTTCTTTCTGCTCGGCAGATAATATCTGTGGTGGTATGAGCCAAACAGTCGCTGCCTCTACAGGCAACGGGAACGTCATGGCGACAACAGACCATCATCAACAGCATCACAACTTCCTGGGTATGGGTGAGAACTACGCACTCATGTACCCCAGTGGTAGCTCAGAGGACAGCGCCAGCACCACTGACACAATCTCCGTCACGGCTTCAGACTACAGTGCTGACGGCCGCTTGCGCCTGCGTTCCCGTTCCATCTCGCTTAAGAAATCTAAACGCAAACCACCTCCTCCGGTCAGGAGCGTGTCTCTCATGAAAAACCTCGGGGAAGCCGAGGGGCAAGTCCACCATGACAGAGGTCTTTACCGGGACGGACGGCCGAAGAGCCTGCACATCCCCAGAGATCACTTCCCAGACTTTCAGCCAGATTTCCTCCTGCCCAGCTCGTCCTGCTCTCCCAAGCCTGGCATCGGTGAGGGGGACCTGGGTCACAGAGGCAGCGATGGGCCCCCGAGCCTGGAGGTCCAGGGACCAGAGAGGGAGGAGGAGTCAGAGCTGACATTCCCAGCTCATTGGCAACTAGGGGAATGGAAGAACAATGACCCCTACAGGTATGACACTGAAATAACACGATGTGATGAGGTAACTTTTTGGGCTGTGACAGAAAATGATAGAATCTAAACAAAGTCCCATGGGGAAGAGAAGGACAGCAACTCCCCAGAACAAACTTCCAACACTCTTGTTTTCAGATTATATTTATCGATTGGTGAACACTAAGACTTTGACAAAGGCACTTGCTGCATTGAGCTTGTTTCTTACAGTACCAACAAATAAGTTTCATCTGAAGACGAGAGTGTTGCAGTTTGTTGAGGTGCTGACCTTCCCTTCCCCATGGGACATCCTTTCTAACACGATTTGATTGTTTGGGGCTCAAAGAAAGTTTTCAGACCTGACACATTTAGTTTGACTGAATCAAAGTCTGATACATTTGTCTCCTGACTTTGGTTTGTTTGGGCTGGTTTGAACAAGTCATTTGAACTTCAGTGCGGACCAGATTCAGAATCAGAAATTCTTTATTGATCCCCGAGGGTAAATTGGATCCAGACCCAAATCCAGAGGTGGTGGCACGGCACCAATCTAACTGAGGCAAGGTTCAGCTCAGGTGTGAAATTAATGTTATACAAATAAAGGAAGAACAGATAAGATTTTCATTAACCATATTCATGAGGTTCTTTTTGCAATTTCATATGCTTCATTAGCTTCATAGTCACAACAGGACTAATTTATTCAACCATTCATTGAATCACTATATATTTAGGTCTGACCAGGAGGGCAAGTCATTCTCTGACTAATTTAATGATCAAATCATTGACCATGTGAAGTCAGACAAGATGCTCACAATAAAACTTTCTTCCCCTGATGAGAAAAAAACAGTGTAGCTCGCAATTAATTCTTTTTTGACAAGTCAATTTTGTGCCACACAATTGTCATAATGTTCCCACCCCATAATTTTTTTGGGTTTCATATGTGTGTATGAAAGCCATTCATATCTAAACAAAATTGCATAATTGTAACAACTTGAGAGCTGATTTGTACCAAATCTCAAGCGAACTTCTTCTTCTTCTTCTTCTTCTTCTTCTTCTTCTTCTTCTTCTTCTTCTTCTTCTTCTTCTTCCTCCCAGGTCCCTATCAGGCTCCAGTACAGCAACAGGTACCACAGTGATAGAGTGCATGAAAGTGAGAGGCAGCTCAGAGTCGCTGCTGGACTCCCCCTCCACCTCCAGAGCCACCTCGCCCTCACAGCTCTCCATGGAAACCGATACGAAGGCCTCTTCACCCTTCAAACCCCCAGGACTCATGTCCCCATCAAGTGGCTATTCCAGTCAATCAGAGACTCCCACACCAACCATTCCACCCAATCAAGTAGCAGGTGCGGGAACAGTGGGGACCACAGGGACGTTGGGGTGCAAGATGCGTCCTAAGATTCCAGAGAGGAAATCATCGCTACCTTCACCCAAGGACCCTGCGGCAAGGTCGAGGCTGTCCTTTGAGATGCCTGTGAACGCACATCTGGAACTGTCGTCAATCAAGCCGAAGCAGAAGGCGAGCAGGCGGCACTCTGACACCTCGACGGCAGCAAAACCTGGGAAAATCAGCCCCAGCTCTTCGCAGGCATTGCCTGTTGTGACACAGAACGAGCTCAAGACCATCCGCCTGCGCTCTGTTTCCCGTGGTGACCTGGAGGATTGCCCTGATGGGGCGTCGGACACCATCGAAGAAGAACAGCAGAGCCGGGACCTAGGCGAGGACCCCAGCCCGCCCCCCACTGCCCCAAAACCCAAACCGCCTGTGGCTGTCAAGCCCCCCTTGCCCAAACGTCCTATAAACCTCCTTCTAAAGTCTCCCTCCCCTTCCTCCACCTCTCCCCTTGCCCTTGACTCGCCCCCTGCCTCACCCGTGGACCGTCCTGTGCCCTTGGGCAACATCTATAAAGTCATGAAGAAACCCAAACCCAAAAAACCTCCACCACAGGCTCCCACAAGCCCCTCGGTGCCCCAGGACCCAAACTCCTCCACCTTGCAAAATGCCTACGATCTGCCCTTCCTCCCTCACTCCCAGTCCCTCTTTGACCTTCCTCCACTTCCAGACCCCCAGCCTCTTCTGGAAGACCCAGGGATGGAGCCTGAATTTGACCCTGATTCAGAGATCCGTCTTGGGGAAGGAGGCTCCCTCCCCTCCCCCTGCAGCAACCAGGAGGCCCCGGAGCTTCAGGACAAGAGCAAGACGCTCCCCTCAAGGATGACAATCTCCTGTCTGGCTGAGCTGTCGGACAAAAAGAAACCCAAGGTGAGCTTGACATCACAGAGAAAATGCTCAATACTGGAACACAGAAATGTGTATTTACTTGTCAGTGTACTGGGCTCTAACTGCTGGTTGTAATTTTGACAATCGGGTATCGCACTGTGGCACTTATTGTGTTAAATAGCTCATCTAAATGGAGACAAAAAAATCCACTACCCCTGAGCTAAATGGCCACTTAATGATTCTTAAATGAGGAAATTTAAATTGTTGGAATGATATTTGCTATATTTTGTGGCCTGACACTTTCTAAAAAATAGATGTACAAAAAAAAGAGTTGTGGGCAAATCAAAAATGGATGAATCCTGTAATTTCAACAATGTGTTAAAATGTGTTAGTAAGATTTAAGTCTATAACGTAATCAGGGAACTTAAATTTGATTTGATTTGATTGATTTTGGAAAAATGCTCTATATTTGCTGCTCAAAATATATCTCTCCTTGTGACAGCATCAACATACCCTGATGGTCAAAAGTGAGCTTTGCATGTATACCTGCAGATGTTTTGTCAAAGTAACTAATACATTTATGCTTTAGTTATTGAAGTTAGTGTGTTAGTTAGTGAAGCAGACAAATGTGTTGGAAGTGGTTTCTCCATTGGCCTTTCACTTCCTCCACCATCGGCCAGGAGCTGCCAGAACCTGTGAAAGCTTTAGTTTTGTATGTTCATTGAAGAACAGTGCCTTCTTCTTGTTTTGTGCTATAAAGCAACACAGTAGATTTCCTGACAAATAAGGATACATCAAGCTGCATGCCAGGACAAATATTGTAGTTTTAAACCAGGTGTTTTAGGCAAAGTTGAAAATGGCCCTGAGGTCTGCAAATTTATTTACAGCAGGCCCAAATACTTATCCTAACCTGAACCTGAGAAAACAGAAACCTAATCATAACCATCTCTAGCCAGTTTAACTTTGTTGCTCTTAAACTGTGGATCTCGTCGTCTCCACACCTGCAGCTCGATGATATTGGACAAACTCCATCTTGTTGCAAAAAAAAAAATGTAAAATGTTGTATAAAAGCTGGCAAAGCCTGGCGCTCCTCTCAGCAATAGTTCTTTTACCAGTAAATATAATGTCTCAAAATTAAATGCTTGACAAGTATTTTAACACAAGAAATCTGGTGCTGATCCAGCATCACTGATCTGACATTAAAGAAGTCATTTAACAGCTATAAATATAGTTTTCTTTAGTCTGTCTCTGTATTTTTTTTTCTTTTTTTTTTTTTTTTGCCAGTTGCCATTTTCCTCATGCTTTTGAAAGAAATCAAGTGAATTTCCTCAGGTTTCCAGATGTTCATGTGACCATGATTTATTGATGATTAAAGGTTCATGTGGCCTCGCACCTTTAACCTGCCCTGGTCACGCCACATTTGGCACGCTGTTGAAACACCTTCTGGTTCCTGTTCAGGTTCCACCTCCAGTCCCCAAGAAGCCCAACGTGCTGCTCCTCCCCTCGTCGGTTCACTCCTCCACCAACGGCAGCGCAGACCGACAGACGCCGCAGACAGACAGTCCCGTGGGTCTGCGCTCTCCCGTGGGAACGTTCCCGCCGGAAGACATTCCCGGTGCTCCAAGTGCTCCGGAAAGTCTTGAGAGAGAGGAGAACCACTTGGGAACGGACGAGGAGAGTTCAAAAGATTCGTCGCTCCAGTCGTCGCTCCAGGACTCCTCCCTCACCGAGCTGGAGGGGAAGATGGCCAGCACTGGGATCGGGGCAGGTGAGGGCTGGACAGAGTACTACAAACTGCTGCTCCAGTAGAAGTACTGTTCCTCTGCTGGTATCTAACTGCAGTAGAAGTAGAAGTACTGTTCCTCTGCTGGTATCTGACTGCAGTAGAAGTAGAAGTACTGTTCCTCTGCTGGTATCTGACTGCAGTAGAAGTAGAAGTACTGTTCCTCTGCTGGTATCTGACTGCAGTAGAAGTAGAAGTACTGTTCCTCTGCTGGTATCTTGACTGCAGTGGAAGTAGAAGTACTGTTCCTCTGCTGGTATCTGACTGCAGTAGAAGTAGAAGTACTGTTCCTCTGCTGGTATCTGACTGCAGTAGAAGTAGAAGTACTGTTCCTCTGTTGGTATCTGACTGCAGTAGAAGTACTGTTCCTCTGCTGGTATCTGACTGCAGTAGAAGTAGAAGTACTGTTCCTCTGCTGGTATCTGACTGCTGTAGAAGTAGAAGTACTGTTCCTCTGCTGGTATGTGACTGCAGTAGAAGTAGAAGTACTGTTCCTCTGCTGGTATGTGACTGCAGTAGAAGTAGAAGTACTGTTCCTCTGCTGGTATCTGTCTGCAGTAGAAGTAGAAGTACTGTTCCTCTGCTGGTATGTGACTGCAGTAGAAGTACTGTTCCTCTGCTGGTATCTGACTGCAGTAGAAGTACTGTTCCTCTGCTGGTATGTGACTGCAGTAGAAGTACTGTTCCTCTGCTGGTATGTGACTGCAGTAGAAGTAGAAGTACTGTTCCTCTGCTGGTATGTGACTGCAGTAGAAGTAGAAGTAGTGCAGTAAAAATCTCCTGCAGTAAAAGTCCAAAGTGTCTCATGTCAAATGTCCTGGCAGTAAAAGTGACTGAGCTCCTTTTTCCAAACAGTAACTGTGTGAGCTGGGATCTTTTCCATGCAGTTAGAAAAGGAGGAGAGAACACGCTGCACACCACGTGCTTTTAAAGGGACATTACGCTAAAACTGAAGTGAGGACCCTGTAGACTCAACCGACACATGTGGAGTCAGCACATGATATGACAGCTGAGTCTACATGGTTCTCATAATCCACACTTATTCCACATTTTTTGCCCGTTGAGTCTAAATGCAATGCTGATTCAGTTTTTCATCATGCAGCTTTTATTTTGAAATTTGAAAATGACAAAAAAAGCCCGCAAAGCAGAAGCAGGTTCCTCTTCTCATCTTTGCAGAGCAAGCTTTTATTGTGAAAGGTTCCGCAATCTGTCATTGATCATTTGTTCTCTGTAATGGATCTGATTTAAAATGCAGCGAAGGACAAAACTCAAGCAAAAATCTACTGAAGTCAAAGTAAATAAAAGTAAAATTACTGACTACCAGGAAAAGTCAATAAATTTCACACTACAGTTTACAGGACCTGCAAACGTTAGAATTAGAATTAGAATTAAATGAAGGTTTTGTAAAATTCAAGGAAAATCTGACTAAAGCAGTATCAGCTCTGTTAAAGACTGACAGGGCAATTAGAGTTTGACTTAGTCTGATTAAGAAAGTTGAAAACAGATTATTTTACTTGCATGAGTAGATACTGTTCACTTTTTTTATGAAGCAAAATACAGACTGTATTGTTTCAGGCATAAGAAATGAAAAAAAAAATAAAAACGGTGTGTGAACCCTGATGAAGCAAATGAGCAAATGTAATTTCCATTACTGTGATTTACAACTTATTTGACACAATCTGAGCTGATCTGAGCTGACTGGAGGTTGAAAACAAACGCTCATGCCCATTTTCACAAACTATTTGACGTGGGGCTGGTGTTGAACTTCTCATTTCTCTTTTTCATTTTATATGTTTGCCTTTAATGGCAGCTTGTCGGAGCCGCTGCATTTGATTATCGTCCCTCTGTCGCTGCTCTGATGCAGACCTTCATCAGCCTGCCATGACAGATTTCTCAGGTTTTGCAGTGTGTCGTTTATTTTCAGTGTGAGAATGCATCATCCCAACTCGGTGTAGCATCATTGACAAAATCCTTCAGGCTGATTTTTTTTCCAGTGTACTGCTTGTCCTGTAGTAATTAGCGTTGGTGACACACATTAGAGTAACATTACAGCAAAGCCAATTAACAGACACTGACAGATGCAGTGTAGTACGACAAGGCAATTACTGTGTGCAAAGCAGAATATCTAATTTGAATTCAATTTAGGTGAAATAATAGTAAAATCAATCTAAAAAATTATATAGTAATAAAACAAATAAAAAGAATAATTAAAGCAATAATAAAGTAAAATATAAATAATCAAATTTAGAATATAATAAGAAAATAATAAAAACAAAAATAATAAAATTAAGTCAACTTCATAATTGATTAAAAAATAATAAAATTCATTTAAAATAACAAGATGAAACCATTAAATAAAATATAAATAAAAAGTATAATATGCCATAATATAATAATAAAAAAGATAAAAGAAAAAATATAATATAAAAAGTAAAGTCAGAAAAATAAACATAATAAAAAATTACAATAATTAAAATTCAGAATTAATTAAAAAGAAATAAAAATCAGATAAAATAAAAAAATATTTTTATTTATGTCTGTGTGTTTCAGACGAGGCGGCGGAGGAGAGCAGCTCGGCGTCCAATGAGAGGACGGTTCTCCACATCGCCGAGGAAACGGATGACGACTTGCTGGCCCACACGCCGACCACACACACCACCGAGGACCTGTTCACGATCATACACAGGTTGGAGCATGACCACACACACACACACACACACACAAATGCAGTGCAGTGTTCCAGACATACACAGAGGCTTTTTACAACCCAGATCAGTTTCATTAAAGTGAGTCCATGTCCTCAATAGACTCAATAGAAAAAAATGCAGTTTCATCCGTTATGATACTTACAAAAAAAAAAAAAAAAAAAGAAAGAAAAAAAAAAGAAAAACTTGCTCTGGCAGCACAAACGGTGTGAGCCCGACGCGACGCTCGCCTGTTGGCTTTTCGTGAAGAAAGATGTATTGTCTGGGTGAAAAGGTATGAGGCGCACGGAGCGTAAGGTTCCCTAGCAACGGCTGCATGTACAGTGACAGGCGCCTCTTATTTCGTCCTGTTTCCATAATCTCTCACACACACACACACACACACACACACACACACGCAGACGCACACACCGTGAATTACAAGAAAAGCTAGTCTCCAAGCAACAAGTGCTCATGATTTTACCTTGCTCGTTGCTGAAAATAGCATGAAAGGGAAAGAGAAGAAAGGGTGAGGAGGGGAAAAGGAAGAACAGGAGTCAATGTTTTCATCTCGCAGAAGAAAAGACAAGACGACAGAGGCCCCTTTTTTTTGTAGCGACACGTTTTAGTTTTTTGCTTTATTTTTCTTTCTAAAAAAAAAAAGAAAGAAAGAAAGAAAGAAAGAAAGAAAGAAAAGAAGCAGACAGTTTAAATGTGACTCACCTGGCTTGAGGAGTAAATGTGACATTTGAAGAGAAGCTCTTAAAACAAATGTTGTGTTTTTCGTCTCCTCTGCCTCCCATTCACATCGTTTTCTTTTCTTCTTTCTTTGTTTCGTCTGTTCTTTTCTTTTCTTCTCTTCTCTTTTCCTCTCCTCTCGTCCTCATCTCACTTCTCCTCTCTTTTTAATTCTTGTTCTCTTAATTTCTTCTCTGCTCCTCCCATCTTTATTTCTGTTCTCCTTTCCTCTCTTCTCTTCTTTTCTCTCTTCGTCTCTTTTCTTCTCTCCTCTTCTTTTCCTCTTTTCTCTTCTCTCCTCTTTTCCTCTTCTCCTCTTTCATCTTTTTAATTTCTTCACTTCTTCTGTTCTCTTCTCTCCTCTCCTTCTCTTCTTTTGTCTCCTCTTCTTTCCTCTGCTCTTCTCTGCTCTCCTCTCTTCTCTTGTCTTCTCTTCCTTTTTCTTCTCTCTTCTCTTCTCCTCTCTCCTGTTCTTCTCTTCTTTTCTATTTTCTCCTTTCCTCTCCTCCTCTCCTCTCTTGCCCTCATCTCTTCTCCTCTTCTCTCCATTTCCTCTCATCCTCTCCCCTCCTCTTCTCTGTTCTTCTCCCTCTTCTCCTTTCTCCTCTTCTTTTCTTTTTCTCCTCTCCTCTCCTTCTCCTTCTCCTCTCCCCTCTTGTCCTCATCTCTTCTCTCTTCTTTCTCTCCTCTCCTCCTTCTCTTCTCCTCTCTTCTCTTTTCTTCTCTCTTCTCTCCTTCTCCTCTCCCCTCTTGTCTTGTTTTCTATTCTCTTCTCCTATTCTCTCTTCTTTTCTCTTTTCTACTTTCCTCCTCCTCTCCTCTCTCCTCCTCTCCTCTCCTCTCCTCCTCTCTTCTCCTCTTTCCTCTTGTTAATTTCTTTTCTTCTCCTCTCTTCTCTCCTCTTCTCTTTTCTTCTCTCCTCTTCTCTCCTTCTCCTATCCCCTCTTGTCCTCATCTCTTCTCTTCTTGTCTCCTCTCCTCTTCTCCTCTCCCCTCCTCCTCTCCTTTCCTCTCCTCTCCCCTCCTCCTCTCCTCTCCTCCGTCCTCCTCTCTCAGGTCCAAGCGGAAAGTCCTGGGTCGCAAGGAGCCGTCGGACTCCTTCGGCAGCCGTCAGAGTCTGGTGTCTCCGGTGAAGCACAGCGCGAGCGGCGGCGACCTGCGGGCGCTGACGCTGGGCGGCGGCCAGCGCTCCAGCTCCCGCAACGAGAACTTCATGGCCCTGCTGCAGAAGAAAGGCAGCAAGTCTTCCAGCGGGGGGGGCCCGGGTCTCCGCCATGGAGCTCCTCAAAAGCACAAACCCTCTGGCGCGCCGCGTCACCGAGTTCTCCTCCGCGACCGCCGCGGCGACCGCGGAGGGAGGAGATGCGGCGGCGGCGGCCGGGAACGGCAAACCCAACGAGCAGTGAGCGGAACGGAGCGTTTGACGGAAAAAAACGATCCGTTTTTGTTGTCGACAAAAGCCACCGACCATCCAACCGATTAATCAAAAGCCACCCAACCCGCGGGGGACCGGGGCGTCCGTCCAACCGGATCGCTCCAACCTCTGATTGACAGCTTGCACCGTCCAATCGTATCGGACCACACCTCCGGATTAAAATGGTCCCTCTGTCTTTTCCTGTTGGAGCGCCGTCGTTCCCCGTCAATCTGGTCCCATATCACAGTCCTGGCTGTGTTTTCTGATGGAAACGTGTGGAGGTTTTGTTCAGTGTGGAGGCAAAAAAGGAAAAAAAAAAAAAAAGATGGATGGATGGATGGGATGTACAAATGCCGGGAATATGAGGATCCACAACGCACGGGAGGTCTTTATTTCCTGGCTCCTTCCTGGAACCCGCCCTCGCCGAAACATCGACAAGTCAAACACACAAAAAAAAAAAAAACGCACACGGAATAAACGAAGGGCGACGGGAGCGTTTTCGAACGAGTCCGACTGGTGCGGCTACGGCGGAAAAAAAAACAAACAAAAAAAACGCCACCCGAACCCGCGGACCGGACGACAGCTGTGTCTTTTCTCTCCGTGGTTCAAACGAAAAACCACAGCAGGCGCCGACCATCAAAAGACGAGGAACATTTGAAAATTTAAAAAAAAAAAAAAAAAAAAAAAAAAAAAACGCAAAGGGGGCGGGGCTTCTTCTCGCGACGGAAGGAGGAAGGAGGCGCTTTTCCTCTTCTCTTTGCGAACGAACGTTCTCGAAAACATTCCACCGTCTGGACAACCGGAAGTTTGAACGCAAGCACTTTTTCTTTTTTTTTTTTTTTTTTTTTTTTTTTTCCCTCCGTTGGCGCCGGAGGTCGTTTACGCCTCTCGACTCACGACGACGACGTTATTTTTTCACTCTTTGTTGATATCCTTAAGCATTTTTTTTTTTTTTTTTTTTGTTTGTTTGTTTTTGCATATATTTTTTCTTACATATGCTAGACGGCCATATACACGGTAAAAAAAAAGAAAAAAAAAAGAAAAAAAAAAGAAGAAGAATGGGACTGGACTGTATGTAACATGTACAAAGATCAACGTGTCGCTGAAGCAAAGAGCGGACTACAGGAAGCAGACGGTGTACAGAGCAGCTCGCCGGCGGCGTCGGACTACAAACCGCCTGCAGGATGGAGGGAGCTCGCAGAACACACACACACACACACACACACACACACACACACAGATTACACAGAGTAACGCCATGGAATGCAAGCCGACCGCCCAGCCCTATGGACCCATCCACGCAAATGTGTGTGTGTGTGTGTGTGTGTGTGTGTGTGTGTGTGTGTGTGTGTGTGTGTGTGTGCGGATGACCTCACGCCCTGCGGAGTTTCTACACGGAGAGCATGAAGCGGGCCTGGTTCTCACTAAACAGGGTTTTTATTCCATTTCGGTCTCTGGTGATGGGACCAAAGGACTGTTACAGACTGCAAACAGACCAGAGGGGACCTAACCGTGTGTGTGTGTGTGTGTGTGCAAGTGTGTGTGTGTGTGTGTGTGTGTGTGTGTGTGTGTTTATGTGGAGAAGATGATGATGAAGCGAGAAAAGAACCGGGAGGATCGACGGAGAGAAGAGAACATGGTCGTCGATGCACGGGCTCAGACACACTTGTAGATGTAGATGTGTGTGTGTGTGTGAGTGTGTGTGTGTGTGTGTGTGCAACATCCTCTCCGCCTGCTAGCCCCAAAGCGTAGGATTAGGACGCCCCCCGCCTTCCTTCCTTCCTTCCTTCCTTCCTTGCTTCCTTCGCCGTCCGGAACCAAAGGGATTCCACGATGCCGCGCCACACCGTAGCCAGAAAACCAGGGAAGAAGGTGGGATGGGATGGGGTGGGTCGGGTTGGGGTGAGGTGGGGTGGGAGGGGTTAGGCAGCGGGTGGGTGGGGGTGTTTGGTGGGAGGGGGGTTCAGGGGCTTTGGGAGAAGATGGAAAATTCCACGGATGCAGCGGTCCGTCCACAGTGTCGCAGTCGAAGGGCGGCCGAGTCGCCTCTGTTTACTTTGCCCTCCTCCTTCGTGTCCGTGCACGCTTCCACCTGCTCCACTCCTCTCTCTCTCACTCTCTCTCTCTCTCTCTCTCACTCTCTCTCTCTCTCTCTCTCTCTCTCTCTCCATATCTGTTTAGAAAGTGTAACCTCTCTCCTGCCACATAGCACAGTCTCTCTCTCTCTCTCTCTCTCTCTTCTTGCACGTAGCACCGCCTCTCCCTCCCTCCCTCGTCTTCCCTCGCCGCCACTCCTTCCTTTTCCTCCTTTAACCTCCAGCTCCTTTTCCCATCCTCCCTTCCTCTCCTCTCTCTCTCTCTCTCTCTCTGCATTCAGTCTATGCATCTGAGCTCGGCAGACGACGCGACACCGGATGAATGTCAATGAATGACTGTTAAGAAAATGGATGCTGTGCTCAGTTTGGAAGCGCACACATTTTTAAAAAAAAAAAAAATCCTACTTTCGACGACTCTTATATTCTGCCTTCTCTCTCTCTCTCTCTCTCTTTCTCTTTATCTCTCTCTCTTTGTGTAAAATATGCTTTTATATTTTTTCATTCGCCTCATTTTGATGATCCATGTCACGAGGAACGTATGGATGGATGGATGGATGGACGGATGTGTGGACGAGTAGACGGATGGACGGTGGAATCTGTACTCAAGCACGGATACAAAGCAGGGTTTGAACGCTGGATTTCGGACGCCGAGGGCCCGGTGAACTTTGACCCCCCGAGCCGGCCCTCGGCTCTGGATCTGGATCGCCGTGGTGACGGTCCGGCGGTGGATCTGCTCCCGCGAGACGCCGATTTCCCCGGGGGAACTCTTCTTCTCTTGACTCCTAATGGGCAAAAACTAGAAACAAAAATAAACCCTTGGTGCTATTGAGTCAGAGCTCCCCCTGGTGGAAGGAAAGGAGGGACCACACACACACACACACAAGGACAAAACAGAGAGAGAGAGAGGAGGGGGGAATAACTCCTCACACACATCGCTCTCTCTCTTTCCTCCAAAAGCAGTCCTTCAGGTACTCCATCATCCTGAGAACAAAAAGACACAGAAGATTTTAAAAAAAAGCATAAATTATCACCATTTATGATGACTAGTCAAGTGACGCTTGTTTTAAATATTTAGTGAATGAAAAAAGATAAACCTATGAAACTCTGTGTTTGTTTGCCTTGTATACTGATTATGGGCGTGACGCTGCAGCGCCTCTTGTGTTTTTATTTCTTACTTTTAGGTTCCTTTTATTATTTTTTATTATTATTATTTTTTCTTTGAATATTCAGCTGCCTTGGTATTACACACACACACACACACACACACACACACACACACAGACACATCCCTTGTAAGATCTGGCCAAAATAGCTGTTGAACATGTAAAACATTTTAGAAGAAGAAGAGTATATATGTATAAGAGAGCACTTAATGTCCGTGTTTATTTTGCAGCAGATTTTAAAATCTGAGCTGCGAGCCGGTCGGCCTGAAAAATCTGGTGAGAGGGATCCCGTGTCTTTGAATTCTTTACCAAACACAGATTTGCCCAAGCCTGCATTATTTTAAGAGACAAACAGAGATGCTACGGTGGAAACGTTTCCTCTTTTCGCAGATCTGAGATCCCCGGATCGTTTAGAGGAACGCCTTTCTGGTATTTTTAGATGTGGAACGTGATTTAAAACGCTTTATTAGGTATATGGGGTTCTCTCAAAAATCTCGGCCTTCCCAGTAGTTCTCGATTATTTGCTTACAGTTGGAGAATCGGCTCATAATCCAACATCAGTGTTATCGATCAAGCTTAGCCTCCGTTTGAAACCACCACCGACGCTGCACCTTTACACCGAGAATCTACAGGAGAAGCTACACCAGGGAGCGCTGCAGCGTGTTTGTTTGACTTTAAAGGAGCCAAATTTGCCAAACTGAAAACTTCTCCTGTATCCTTGAGCCCTTCTCTGTTGCCTGACTCGAACTTCTCATTGGAAAAACATTTGCAATAAAGTAAAAATAAGTAAAAAAAAAAAAAAAAAATCTCGACTTTATGCGGCTTTTTCAGGTCGGTTTCCAAACACAGTGCGATGCTTCTGATGGGCTGTGGGGGGCAGCAACGAGCCTGCTTTCCAGCTTCGTGCACAACAGGCAATAGGTAAAAAAGAAAATATTGTTGTGGTGGAACTGTTAAAGTCCAGTAGGTGGCAGTAATGCACCAAGATGGTTTGTCAGCCACCATTAAAACTCAAAGAAGAAGAAGAAGCATCGCGTTGTGCTTGGAAACATTCCCAAAGTGTTTAAATCAGGTAACAAGGAGGGGCTTAAGGATATTTTTCTTGCTACAGAGCTGAGGGGGAAAAAAAGTAAATCTGTACTCTCGGTTTAGGAATCTGTGCACTTGATTTACAAAGAAAAACACAAATTACTACCATTAATGACTGATTAATCGAGCAACAAGCAGCGACGAGCCGCTTTCCAAGTTTCTGCACAGGCAAGAGGTAAAGAGGAATCATTACCCCAACGTTTTTTTTTTTCCAAACGGTGCTCTTGGATTACGGGTCCATGCCCACGGTTTAACCCTCGAAATCTGAGGGCACAGTTTACAAATCCATGGGCACAGCGTCGTAATCCGAGGGGGCACAGCATGTGACCAAGCTCCTAAACCCGAGAGTACAGATTTAGTTTTTTTACTTCTCAGCTGACCACCAGGGGGCTCCGTTGGGCTGCAACAGTCACCGGAGTAAATACTCCCAGAGATTCTCGATGGAAAGGCTCGCAAACACGGGCATAGCGATCGCCATGAACGTTTTAATTATCGGTTTATTCGGCGCGTTCGAGGCTTGATCGTATTAAACTCGCGTCTCTGCGTCGACCCGGTTTGCGCTTACATTAGCAAACCCGATTCCTCGGCGTGCAGGTGGATCAGATCGGCGAAGGAGGCAAGGCAAGGAGGAGAGGAAGGTGGCGAGGTTGGATCAGCAGGGCCCACGGTGCGTTATCCTGCTTTTTCTGCCAACGCCGGTTACCACCTCCACCACCTCCTCCTCCTCATGCATCTCTGCTTAATGCCAGAAACGCAAACGTGTGCACAGACTCTCACAAGGACGCGTCATTTTCAACACATCTGTGACCGCCGAAGTGAAGAACGGAGCAACTTGCGATGGCAGCAAAGTGCACAGGATGCATTCAGAGCGTTTTCAGAGCTGTCGATCGGCGCGTACGTCTTGTTTCCGGCACAATAACGAGTCTCCGTGGCGACCGTTTCTTTCCGGTTTGGACACGCGGCTTCCACCTAAAATAGCAGACGGCGCGCCGGAGTGCGGTGGACGGTGCTGTTTTCGACACGTGCGAGTGTGCGGTCAGGACGGACAAACTGTGTTGCTGTGCCGGTTCCCGCGCAGACAGATGGCAGAAATCCTCAGAACGGCACATTTGTTTTAATGGTGTGAACAGAGAAGAGAGAGAGACGCAAACATATGGGAACGCTGGTGAGAAGGACGTTTATTCCTTGTGAGGGATTTTAAAAATAAAAGTATTTTCTTATTGAGAGGCAAGATACGGGTTGGGATTTTATTACACGGATGCAGAAATAATGTCATTGGTTGAGTTAAGCCTCAGTGGGTGGAGCAAAAAGAGCCACAGTTTTCGAGCCTTACACCACCGTTGCCAACTTGGTGCCACATTTAGTGACTTTCCAAACCCTTTAGCACCTCGTTTTCCTGAAGAGCAGCTGGTGTTTCTCGTGCCATTTGGAACAACGTTAATGTTTTGACTCCCGGAGCTGATCTGCAAAGACTTGTGGTGATTTCCCCCCCGTACAAACAGCAGGATACTGACATGCAGATCAACACGGGGCGTCACGTCAGCGGCCAAAAGCTAAAAGAGAACTGGCATCGGCGTCGTAACGGCGCTAGCCTGAAGCCCGGTGTGGGGAAAAACAGCAAAAGATAAGAGAGGAGGCGGCTAATTTTAGGAAGCGCTTTTGCTTCTAAAAATGCCGTCGAGCCACGCTGAATTATCTGCGCGAGCTAGGGGGTCCAAGCTGCGTTCCCACAGCCTCTTCATGCAGATGGATGTGGTGTTTACCAAACTCAAGATGTTTTCTTCCCCTTTTTTCCCCGTAGCCGCATTTTCATCGAGCTGCTAAAGTGTCAAGACGTCTTCGGGGAGAAAGATGAATAATTACCGTTTCTTCTTTTACGATATTGAATGGCGGCGGAAAACTGTCACCGGATCTGTCACAGGGAAAAAGGAAAGTCCCGGTGAGAGTCCCGGGTCCCATTAGGAAAAGTGACCTTGAACGCCACCACCAATGAGAATTCCCGCTGGGAATCTGACGAAAACTGAACTCAAACACACAAACTGTGATATTTTCATTCGATTGCTCCATTGTGCCGTTTCATTTATCCGGCTGAAAAAGGCAGGTTAGTGGTTTTGGCTGTACCAAGTGATTAACATGATAAAAAATTACCTTCTGGGTCTTTGCCGCGATATTATTCAGTTCGCTCACTGTTCTTTTGATTGTTTTTAGTTTTAGTTGCAGAAATCAGCACGATAAGTTGCGTTCGCTTGCAGGCGGCCATTTTTGTTGTTTTGTTTTTCCAAGTGGAGATCGCCAACTCACGCCGATTTTAACGAGATTTAAATTTGACAGTGTGTTTACATGTTGTTGAAAGCTAGCCACACTAGCCTGTAGCAGGCCTGGGCGATACGGCCCAATAAAATAAGTAAAATCTTGACTCTTTTATAAACTTTTCACCATTTTATTCAGTTTCATTTGTCTTGTAATTCACTAAACAAACCACAAAGACCAAGACATGAAGAGAGATAGTTATAAGTAGCAATCACACAGTGTATACGTTCAGGGCTTTTATTGTGGAATGCCAAAGGAAGTGGTGGGAGTGACATTTGCTGTTATTGATGATATTTGATGAAGTTTTTGCCATTCTTAGTTAAAATCGTGGATTTTTTTAAACTTTTTTTTTTGCATCGTTTTCAAACAAACACAAATTATCTGATTTAACCGATTTATCGCCCAGCCCTCGTCTCTACATATCAAGTCAGGCTGGTTAGCTTTTCTGCTAAACCCTCCAACATCACAAATGCCATCAAGATGAATGAAAAAAAAAATTGCCTTTTAACCTTTGACCAGATCTTCTTTTTTTTTTTTTTTTTTTTTTGCCAGTTAGCTAAATACACCAGCTCTCAGACTCAGCCCACTGAGTTTAAATTCAGCCAATGAGATTATTTCTGCTACGCCTCCGAAAAAAAAAAAAAAAAAAATTCCAATCTGGACAATGAGACGTTCCTCTTCTGAGACGCACAAGAAATTATATTCAGCGTAAATGACAAACGTGTTGACAGAGGGTAGAGGGTTGTTTATGATGGAGTGAATTCCTCGTCAGGTGGAGGAAGAGGAGGAGGAGGAGGGAAAGGGGAGAACAGAGGGAGGAGGAGGCGAGGTGCAAGCCGGAGGTTTGATTCTGCTGAATGTGAGGATTACCACGGTGAAATCTACGGGCGACTCCGAGCGTTAATCACATTAAAAGCCTTTCCTCACCTCTCTCTCTCTCTCTCTCCCTCGTGATGAAAGAGAGAGAGAGACAGAGCAGCACAGTCATTCATTCATTCATTCATTCATTCATTGAGTTTAATTTTACAGCGCGGAGCCAAGCGGCGACCTGTTGCAAAGACACAGCATCAACCAACCCCCCGCCTTCAACCCGTGTTCAGAAGTTATTTTTATTAATTTGGGGATAATATTCAGTCGAGGACACAGCAGGAAACCACGACGTATAAGCTAAGAAGAACCCAAACCACACAAACGTCTGGTTTGAAACACCCGCATTTTGCTCGCTTTTCCAGTTTTACTTTACAAATCAGATTAATTTTTCACTTCTGAGGCTTTTTGCTTTATTTTTTCCCCGTTGGCGACAACATGCCAGGCGGGTTCGGTCGACCTCAAGCACCCAGAGGAAGTCCAGACAAAAATAAAAATGCTTATGAAAAACATTTTATATTCAATAAAAAGTCTCCGCAGAGAGAGGACGAAGCTTTAAAGACGGAGACGTTTTTTTCCGAAAGCGTCGCGGCGAGATCTCCGACTGGAAAAAAAAAATTTCGGAGAAAATCGCGAGGCCTTCCACGCTGTAAAAATCCCTCGTTTTACGATGCACGTTCGGCACAGGATACGTCAACAGCAACACAGCAACAAAAAGGAATATTTCACTCAAAAACGATATATATTTGGTATGACGTACCCTGAGTAGTCGTGAATGTCCTACACATAAAAAAAGCTTTGAATTGCATGCCTCATAGACAACAAAGGGTCCTAAGACTGTAGCCACTTAATTCAAGATAACACGGGGTAAAAAACAAACAAACAAACAAAGAAACAAATAAGTCATTTTTGGGTGACGTGTTCCTTTATGGATCCGAATGAAATGTGTTGAAAATGACAAATCTTTGACGGCGCGGTTGGCGTTCCTCCTCCAAAAAGCTCGATAAGATTTTTAGCTGCAGATTTTGGGGCCAGCTAATATTGTGCATTTGTTTTATGTTACAGGGAGTGCCAGAGGGGTGGAGTTTAACGAATCAAGGTCGATATGTAGTCAATCACAGTAAATATGAACACTACACCGATGTCAGACTTAATAATTGTCGTAATACTTAAGCACTCGTTGTGGCGTCCACCTGTGTGGCAATTAACTCCACCCATGTGGCACTCCAGGCAGGAGAAAAGAAACACACACTAAATATTTGCAAAAAGCACTATATGTGAAGAAGGTGTGGAGGCTGTGTGAAGGCAGCGAGACGAGATGTACGAAAGAGAAAGAGAGAGACAGACAGAGTTATTGGAAGTATTCTATTTTTGTTATTTCTCATTGAAAAAAAAAAAGAAGACATATTTAAAGGAATATTCCGTGTATTGTATTGAATAATCTCTTGTTTCCCCGCCCCATCCGATGGTGTGGTCTGTAGCTGCGAGGTGGCGGCACACGGGCGGCACTACCCTCCGCAGCTATACATTGCCAATGTGATGAAATTATTATATCATTATAAATAAATTATTTTTCTTGCTTAAAAAAATGAAATAAAGATGTTTTCGCTCATTTATTTGTTTCCCCCCCGCGCCGTCGGGCTCCCCGCCCTACACGTGTTCAAGGCTGTTCTCTGAATCGCACTAATTGGTTTCCCTGCAGACAAAACAATGGTTTTGTTAATTGGCTGTTTTCACATGCGGAGGCACGAGAAGCCAAATGAAAACTCATCCTCCAAAGTTCGATGCTTATTTGCTTGAACTGCAAATATATAATCCATAATAAGGCAGGTCATATAAGTTTTTTTTTTTTTTTTTTTTTTTTTTTTTTTTTTTTTTAAATCAGGTGGCATTTTCTTGATCCTATTTGGGCTTATTTATTTATTTCTGCCTTGTTTCAACAGATTTATAATTAAATTCCTGCATCAAGTGACACTGCATTGGAAACAAGTGGGATTATCTCATCACACAGGCAGATTTTTATTTACCTTGAAGAAAAAAAAATTCCCACTGAAGACGAGATGAAATTACTTGTTAAGATCGAGATTTATTTTTTTTCTTGCTGTTTTTTTTATTAAATGTCTTTTATGGCACATTCAGTGGCTGAAATCAGATTCTCAAACTTTGGTTTTGGGATCCAAAATGACAAAAGAGGAGTCCCGCCTTATTAGACCTCAAGACAAGAGATTAAATTTATTGTTTGCTTCACATGATAAAAAAAAAAAAAAAAAAAAAAAAAAAAAAAAATTAAAACATCTTTTGTGATACAGGAGCAAGTCAAACATCTTCCTGCTTCTGAAATGCTGATGAAATTTTTGCTGTTGGATACTTACACACATGACATCATTACATATTTCCACTTTCCACTTCCTGTCATTTGGAGCAGCCAGTAGCTTTAATCTCTTCATTTCAGTTTACTTCTTTTCTAAACTGTAATCTTGCACTCCACAAATCAATCACCACCCAGCTCCTCTGTATGGGACAGACTGGAAACTCCACCAAATCACACAGAGGCTGTCAGGATGTTTAGATTGTACCAGGCGTCAGTGTGGAAAACAAACTTTTTCTTCTGTCCTTGTTTTGGGTGAACTGTAACTTTAAATCCACTTCAGTCAGTTCGGGGAAACACAGATGAAGGAGAGACGGAGGTTTTAAGGTGTGGATCAACTAAAGACGGTCACAACTCAGCCTCATGCGTCACACTTTCTTTGGGTAATCCCTAACAGACGTTCAACAGAATGTCTATTGATCTATTGGTTAAATATCAGCAGAATATCAATAAGCCATACGTTACATCTCAGCTACATTTTGACACATCTGTTGACATTCTGTTGTGTGTGTTCACTGAATTTTAAAGGCAGAATGAAGAGAATTTTCTTAAAATGTACAGTGGTGGAAAAAAGTTTTCGGACACCCTTAAAATTTTTACACAATCTGACAATCTCAAATATTATCATGAAATATTTGTGGAAAAATCTTTTTTGTGTTTCAAAAGGTGTGGCTGCATTAGACAGATACAAACATACAAATTATATTTTTTTGTTTATTGTTTACAAGAAAAACTAACCAAACTAAATTCTTGACAGTGTAATCTTTATCTTCAGGCGTGTTTCCTGCGTTAGGTTCCTTGTTTTAGCCATTTTTGTGTCTGAAGAACTTTCAGATGTGCTGCTTTATATAGACACCAAGCTTGGCAACAAAAATTGTGTCTTTTAATAAAAAGAACGACCTTCATCACTGGTACCAAAATGACCCAATACTCAAAATTTCTTATGTATTTTTATGGAACCAATCAATTTAAAGTTTTTAATGGCTTTTTTAGGATTTGTTTAGTATTTTGGCTGTGACTGCACTAAAAGAAATTGCACTTGAAAACCTAAGAGTGATTCTTAATGCAATATTTCACAAATGCATGGGGTGTCCGAAAACTTTTTTCCACCACTGTATGTATGTATGTATGTATATATATATATATATATATATATATATATATATATATACATATGTATTCTCCATCATCTTTTGTGAACCACTAGCTGTGTGTGTTGAACTCCTCTGGGCGTCGGCCTTTGGGCAGAGGGTGTGTTGCTTCCAGCCAATCACAGCGCAGCACGGTGCCAGATTGATAACACTGCATCCAATGGGAAGCTACAAAACTCATGCACTGAAAAAAAAGAAAAAAGGAAATTGAGCGAGGCGAGAAGGTGAGCAGACAAAGCTCGTTCCACAGCGAGAGGGCCGCTGAGGCGAGCACTGAGGGAGAGGAGGATGAGGATGAAGAGGAAGACACTGTTGGCCTGGTCTCTGGACACGGAGGTACAAGCAAGGCAATTTTTTTTCCCTAGGATGGCAATGGCAACATGAAAAACTTGCTGCTGCCGACTCATTCTTCCTTCGACTTAAATATCATTTAACTTTCTGTTGAACATCAACTGAGGACAATCCAAAGAAATCAGTCACATTTAACACGTTTCATATTAAAGGACCAATACAACTTTTTTTGAGTTTGGCTCATTAGTTTTCAGCAGGGGCGTCGTAGAGGGGGGAAAGGCGGGACTGATTACCCAGGGCCACAATGGGGGAGGGGGCCCTCGAAAGTCCTAAAATAAAAAGGTTTGCCTATTGGCCGGCTATACAGGGGCCCAATAAGATTTCTTTTCATGGGGCCCAAAATCCCAGGTGCCGCCCCTGGTTTTCAGACTGAAATTTAACATGGAAGAAATTTGTCTGCCCTTCAATTTTCTCGACAACCGCTCATCTGACCGACTTCACACTTTTTGGATTCATTGCTGAGGAGCGGTTTGGATGATCATCTCTCCAGAAAGCTGCACGTGATTGGCCCGCTCTGAGCAGTGATGTCATGACACTAAAATGACCCCTGTGTGTGTGTGTGTCGCTTTAACACACTGATGCCCAAACACACACAAAGTCCCTGTAGTTCTTCATGAACGTGCGGCTCATATTCAGCACAGTCCGTTCTTCATGTCCAACTCCACATGAATATAGCTCATTTCTCATTAATTCATCAGTTAGTATTATTATTATTATTATTATTATTTTTTATTTTATTTTGGTGTTTCTGCAGCCCGGCCGGCCTCGCTCGTGTCTCCGTCTCCGTGAGGAATGTGAGCGTGTTGAAGCTCCGGGGAGGACGCTTGTTTTCTTAATTAGCTCCGCTCACCTCCGAGACACAGCAATTCATTATTCACTTCAAAACAAACTCACATAATTACCTGCTCCAGCCTGCTCGGCACTCTGTGTGTGTGTGTGTGAGTGTGTGTGTGTGTGTGTGTGTGTGTGTGTGTGTGTGTGTGTGTGTGTGTGTGTGTGTGTGGTTGGATTCAGGTATCGGGCTATCAAGGCTGGTTCAGCAAAGTGATTACTGTTCCAGCTCCATAATCCTCTCATTTAATTGCATCCTTCCCTTTTACACACACACACACACACTCTCTCTCTCTCTCTCTCTCTCTCTCTCTCTCTCTCTCTCTCTCTCTCACTCTCTCTCTCTCCATTACTTACATACTCCATGTTTTCTAGATGGACTTTATCGCCATCTGGTGGACATTTATGCTCAATGCATCTTTTTGTGTAATCTCTCAGTGGGAAACAGGTTGATCAATCCAGCTGATCCTTATTGATCCCTTATTGGTTTCACCCAGTAAATCCACTTCATTCGTTAAAGGTGGATGTACTGTGAATAGAGGAGAATATTAATGAACTATAATATGGAATAAATAGGAAGGCACCAATCCATTTTTTAAAATTTCAGATCCATTTCCACTCCCTGGGCTTTGGGTCTCGGCTGATATCAGGTACCGATCCAGTGTCAGAGCTCTTTTTTCTTGATTACTATTATCATTTTCTTCTTCTTCCCGAGCTTCTTCTTCTTAACATCATTATTGTTATCATCATTATTGTTGTTGATGTTGTTATTGAGTCCAAAGTTACACGAGGCTTCATTAAACTGCACAAAACATCTCATTAAAAGAGAAAAAATACAGAAAAATGCGTTCAATGTTAATGTTTTCCAAAGCAATTTATTTGAGCTTTAGGTTAAGTGGCCTTACAGGACAAACAGGTTTAGAGGTGCAAGTTGCTATGGCAACTGCTTTATTGTTTTGGAAAAAAAAAAAATTAAATCAAGTGCACAGCAGTGAATTATCAGCTACTAGTGAGTAGATTTGGCTCACAGTAACGAGCACTACAATAGAGTTTTCTAATCTGACTGCAGTACCAGCACACACCACTGTGGCGCTGTAACATGATCCACACAGTGCATCTGGAGAGTCACTGCTGAAGAAGAAGAAAACCTCTGCGATCACTCCCGACAAATGAGCAAACATACGGTCGTGAGGCAGAAGCTGCAGATTAACACAGAAATATTAGAAAAAATACAACAAGCGGGTGTGTGTGTGTGTGTGTGTGTGTGTGTATGTGCATGTCTAGTGTGAATCGATACGTGGATCAATAACATCAGTTCAATATCCGATCTAGGAATTATGTGTCGCTGCACGCCTCGAAATCAAATACATCAACAAAACAAAACACAAGTTGTATGGAAATCAAATCTGCACTTTGGAGCAGAACCACCAGGGGGCGACGTGCTGACATTCCTCACAAACTGCAGCTGGTTTGTTCTCATCACCTGTCAATCAAAACCATCAACGAAGAAAAGGGAGGAGTTTAATCAGGAACTACCTCCTGCTGAAGCACGCCGACAAACTGTGTCCATCCGCCTTTGATTCATAGCCGTCAGAGGCGGATGGATACAGTTCTCTGGTGGTGTGTAGCAGGAAATAGTTCCCAAAGAAACTCGGAGACTCGCACACAAACACAAACACACAACAGATCTTTTTTTTTGTGTGTGTGTATTTTGAGTGAACTGATCCTTTAAACACCTCCAGCTCACTGTATTTGATTGATTTCTCCCTCAGGAAACAATAAAGTAGTGATTTTTAAACGCTGCATAATCAATCAATTGAAAAACATCAATTTCATCAATGAAGGTAAAAGCATATTTAATGTGTGTGTATGGGAATGTAATATAGACTGTGTGTGTGTGTGTGTGTGTAAAAGTGTTAATGTACAGATTATGGTAAAGGTCAAGCACTCTGATCACTTTAAAGCTGCTCATTTGTGTGTGTGCGTGTGTGTGTGTGTGTGTGTGTGTGTGCGCAGCAAAGTGATTACTGCAGCAGCTTCATAATAAAATGCCTTCATTTGATTACATTCACCTCTCCCTCTCTCTGTCTCTCTCTCTCTTTCTCTCTCTCTCTGTTGCACATTCAGTCTACATTCCTCTACTTCCCGCTATTTTGGATGACACACACACACACACACACACACACACACATACACACACACACACACACACACAGGAACGAACGCTCACATCAGGGCCAAACTACCAAGCTCCACTCTTCCTGTTTCTGACAGCGCAGAGCACGCCATGTTATCTGTGACACACACACACACACACACACACACACACGCTGGTGGTTGTCGTTAGCAGCACAGGAAGAGCTGACAGTGATCAGCAATCAGCTCGGAGATAGAGAGAGAGAGAGAGAGAGAGAGAGAGAGAGACAGAAATAAAAAGAGAGAGTAACGAAAAAAGTTGTTTCTCTAGTCTCAGCAACTCAATGAAAAACATTTAGGAGACAAAAGAGGGGATGAAGAAGGAAGGAAGGAGGAATAAAAAGATGTGAAGAAGAAGAAAAGATGAGAGAAAAAGGAATAAGAAGAGAATGAGGATGTGGAAGAGAGAAAGAGGTGAAATAAAGGAAGAAAAAATCAAGAAAAGAAGAAGGTTTGAGGGTCTGTGGAGCAGCGACACCAGAGAAGAAGAAAAATACAGGAGGAGGCCAGGTAGAGCACCACACAGACCACAGAGGAAGAAACCTGACGTGTGACATGTGTCTGCCTGTGTCAAAAAACAAACAAACAAACAAAAAGCATTCAGATTCGGCCCATTTCCATGTAAGGGCATACATATTACAAACACATCCTCCCCATTGTTTTCATTTATGCGCATATTTAAATAAGTTATGTAAGGGATAATCCACAGCCAGGTGTGTGTGAAGGGTTTAGTGTGGAGGCAGAGTGTGTGAAGCTTTCACACACACACCTCGGAGCGGATTATCCCGCCAATCCCGCCGACGGCTGCTGGCCAGCGGGAAAAAAAACAGAGATTACGATTTATGACAATAATAATGATAATGAACTTTATTTTTCAAAACATATTTACAAAGTGCTTCACATGGTCAGTAAAAATGACACACGCCGTCAAAATAAGAGCATAACAAGTAAACATAATAAAATGTGGAGCTGATAAAACAAAGTGCACAATAAACACAGTAAAAATGTAAACAATCTGTGCAATAAATACAGTAAAAAAATGTAAACAATCTGTGCAATAAATATAGTAAAAATATTAGTGGTAACTGACCTAAGTTCCTGTTTAGACAGAAATCTGCTCGGAAACAAACAAACAAACAAACAATTTTTGTACAGGTCACCGTTCATATGAATGTGATGCCAGATTTCGCTGCTGGAAAATAAATGCGTCATTTTTGAAGTGATTGGTATTTTAAAATCAAGGTCGGGTGCGGCGGCTAGCGGCTAACGTGGTCAAGTCAAATCAAACTGATGTACAAAGCAGATTTAAAAACAGCTACAGCGAACAAAGTGCTGCACAAAGCCAAAATCTAAAAATCAAAACAGAATAAAATTAAATAAAATGATAATGATAATAATAATAATGCAGAATGAAATAAAATATTAATATAACATTAATCGTTATCATAAAATCAATTGGAAAATTATAAAAAATCACAAAAATCACAAATCTACAGTGGAGTAGTACGGGTCGTTGTAGGGGCAAATAAATAAATAAATAAATAAAATAAAATAAAAAAAGATTAGCCTATGTAGCCGGAGAGATGGGGTGGTAATATTCTGAGAAATAAACCCAAGATTCCTGGGATTAAAGTTGAAAATTTACAAGAAAAAAATCACAAAATTATGAGACAAAAAAAAAAAAAAAAAACTCAAAAATTCAGACATTAGAAAGTTCGTACAAAATCAAATTACAGAAATCAAACATCATGTCGAGAACGCAGGCTAACGCGGCGAGCTAGCTCAACGCCTCACTTTCATGTCGTTGCTATGGTTACCTACGTCGGCTCCGAGCTGTACCGTCGCTGTTTGAGGTCAGAACAACAGATTAAACAGATTAAACTCAATCCAGACTGTAAATTTACACCGTAACTTCATGAAAATCTTCTACTTGGAAAAAAAAAAAAAAAAACCCTCTTCTCGTGTTTACTTCTTGAAAACTCCGGATTAGCGACCTGCGCGCGGCGTCCCCCGCTTCGCCTCACGGACGCCGTCGACACCGAAGACCTTGACGGTGTATTTTGAAGGTGAGGAGTTCATCACGGAGGCGTTGCCCGTAGTAACACTTGTCTCAGGTCAGTCGGCACGATATTAATAAGTTTCTCTGCACTTTAACACACATTTATTCAGCTCAGGCACAGGTTAGCGTTCGGCACTAGATGGGAATTATTAAACTTAAATAATTTTATTTTGAAGTAAATTAGTGTACAAGACCAAACGAAGGGAAAACACAGGCATGAATGTGTATTTTCACAAAAAAAATACATGTTTTTTGTGAGTATCAACCATATTTGACACTTTATATTTATATACTTTAGCACAGTGGTTCGCAAATGGGGTCCACAGCCCCCTAGAGGCACGCTGGAGTACTGCAGGAGGCGCATGAGCTTTTTTAAAGAGGACAAAAATGTAAATGTAAGTTTGATAAAGCACATTTGATATTCGGTTTTCGCTCCAGGTTTTCTGGAGGTGTCAGATGTGTGTGTTTGTGGTTTAAATCGAGCGAGGATGTTTGTTCACTGTGATCGGGACGACAAGACAAAAAAAAAAAGAAAAAGAAAAACAGAAAATGGATCAGTGGTTGAAGCGTAGCAGCTGAAAACAAGGAGGGAGAAGAGAAAAAGAAGCAGAAACAGAAACAACAAATACCTTTTTTTTTTTTGTTTTTCTGTGCTGGTCGGGGAGGAAACTCGGCTAAAAAAAAACAAAAAACGTTTCATAGGAAAAGTTTGATTACCTCCGCTCATGACAAGAGACAAGAGCCGGTGTCAGTGTGTGTCTCTAAACACAGATCCAGGGTCTGATTTCTCTGTTATTACACTGTTTACACTGTTTGTAATGTTAAAAAGAAAACCTGATCCTGAATCAGCAATCGGGGAACAAAGTTAATTCATGCATCGTTTACGTGAAACGGCGAAATTATAATGTTTGGGCACTTTTTTCTTTTCTTTTCTTTTTTTCTTTTTTTTTTTTTTTTTTTTGCCATTATTGATCTTAAATGCCACACAAAGGGCAAAACTATCATGCAGATATGATCATTACAGGACACCTGGCAAAGCTGGTTCCACAGATTAAATTATTCAGTGTTCAAATCCTGTTTTTTTTTTTTTTTCTTCAAACAAGGGCAAAAACCAGCCAGTGGGATGAGATAATCCCACCTGTTTGCAGAATTTGTGTCTAATCTGCCTCATTCTGCCTTGTTTCATCAGATTAACACTCACTGGCTTGTTAAAATGTGGATTTTTACAGTGAAAAACATCATATATTTACAGCTATAGATGTGGGATATATGGACAACAGTCATCTGAAAAAAGGGGCAGAGATGTTTTTCTATTAGATTGCCATGTGGGAGGTACAGAGGGAGGAGAGACGACTGAGAGGAGGAGGAGGAAGAGGAGGAGGGGCAGATTCATAGAGAGAGAGAGGGAAGAAGAAAGAGAATATGAAGTGCTGGAGGGGGAAAAGGAGAAGAGAGAAGTGCGAACAAATAGAGAGGAGGGACAAGGACTGAGGGGAGGAGGAAGGGGAGGAGGAGGAGGAGGAGGAGGAGGAACGGCAAGTGCAGCAGCAGAGAGAGAGAGAGAGAGAGAGGAAGGGAGGGAGGGAGAGAGAGAGAGAGAGAGAGAGAGTTATTAGTGATAAGCAGCGGAGGAGGAAACAGACACAGAGAGAAAGTTGATGCTTTCACTCCTCTCTTTATTCAACCAGGCGAGATGGACGCACACACACTCCTGCTTTACCGCCGGAGCCTGGGGGAGTAGCTGCACACGCACACACACACACACACACACACTCACACACAGACACAGGGAGGAGTGGATGATACTGGATGGATACAGCGACCTGCGCGACAAGACATGCAGTTCTACTATGTGGTGAGTGACACACAGGAGAGCGTGTGTGTGTGTGTGTGTGTGTGTGTGTGTGTGTGTTTACAGATGTGTTTGCTTGTCCTCGTTGCCATGCGGCCTGTTTTCTGTCTCTGCCTGAAAGTTGCTGACAAGCTGCAAGTTTGTCTTCCTCACACACATCAACAACGCTGCCAAGGCGATATGACTCACCAAAATAAGAGTCACGGGGGTTCATTTCAGTTCCACATGATTGAAATGGCACTTTACAGATGACAGAGGATTTAAAGTCACATTGCAAACAATTCTCCATCATAACCAGTCATTTAGTCTCGTCCTCAGTGTTAAAAAGGGAGATAATCCCACTTGTTTCCAGTGCAGCTTCACTTGTTTCAGTATAAATGTGTTGAAAAAAACGAGGCAGATCAGCCACCAGGATCCAGAAAATGACACTTGATTCACGAAAATTCTCGGAGCGAGTCGATTCGCCTCGGAAACAAACGGGATTATTCGCCGAAAGACAAGATTTTGAATGTGTTGGAGCAGGAAGAAGCCCTTTGGAAAGTGATGTGTCATGTCTTTGTGGAAGGTTTCTGACTCGTTTATCAAACATTCGGTCACGTGCTTCTCTTTTTTGATCTGTCTCCTCGTCTCTGCGGCTTTATTGCACCGTCGTTAAACTCGGTGACGTGTTTTCATTTGGACTTTGAAGCGACACGGTTTATTCTTACCTGACTCGTGTCATCGTGACACCAGCAACATTTTTAAATCCAGTCGCTCTTCACAGCCAAATGCCTCGTTCCCATCCTGCAGAAGCAATTCCTCTTTGAACTTTTAACTTTATTCTCTCATGTTGTCTAAAAAACAATAATTTAATGAGAATAAATACTGGAGGATCTCTGCTGGGCCTTTTGAAAAGCATCTAAAAATGTTACACACAGGAAGATTTGTGTTTGACTGCGAACCTCAGATGAATTTCCTGAACTCTAATCTCCCCCTCTTGTCCTTATCTGGACCCTGTGAGGAGTAATCTGGAAGTAATCACCGCGCTTGGCCCATTCCTTGGATTACATAACCCGAGAATTTTTGAACTTGTAACTGTAATCAAATATATCGTGAAGTTACCTGCGTAAGCCCCGATGCTGAAAAAGGGAGGGAGCGCCGGGGGATTTCTGATTTATTTTGACTCGATGATTTCTTCTTGATGATGGGAGATCTCACTAATGCAGTAAAACAGATCGTATCTCGCTTTTTTTTTTTTTTCCTGTTTACGTCAAACTAAGGAGCTGAGAGTCCACATCGCCCTGAGACGCAGACAATCCGTTTGCGTCCTCTGCGGTGGACGTTAGAGATTTTGGAGCTGCCTCTTCCAAACTGAAGCGTCTCCAAGAGGACAAAATAACACTGCAAAAACTCAAGATTATTTGTCTCATTTCAAGCCAAAATGTCTTATTTCTAGTCAAAATATCTCATTACACTTAAAATAAGACATGATCACCTCAGAAATACCTTGTTTTTAGACAATTTTCACCTGTTTCAAGTGAATTTTAATTTGTTCCACTGGCAAATTTTTCCAATGAAACAAGCAAAAGTTACTTCGGAGGTGATTATTTTAAGTGTAATGAGATATTTTGACTAGAAATAAGACATTTTGACTTGAAATAAGACAAATATTCTTGGTAAGATTTTGAGTTTTTGCAGTGAAGGCTTATAAGGCTGTCACATGTTTGGGTGTCGGAGTTTGGGAAGTGGAAACAGAAAGTGCAAAAGTGTTGTGAAGTCCTAAAACATTATTATTCTATTATGATGTTTGTTTTTTATTGATGCTTTTATTTGCACTGTGGTCACTGATCATAGCAACAGAATGCCGTTCTCTTGTGTGTGCAAATGCACCGTGAACATGACAATCAAAATCTTGAATTTTGAATCTTGAACATCACATTGCAGTTTTTTTTTTTTTTTGTAATATCCCTTTATTTTGTACTGGACACTGGGTCATGTTTTAGCATTTTCTCATGGAGCTCAGAGCTGAGTCCTGTTAGTTTTAATGGAGGACTTCAGGGAGGACAGTTAGCAGTCACACACACACACACACATCTTCACCCAGGACACACACACACACACACACACACACACACATCTCTGCAATAGAAACATGTGCAAGAACCACAAGGGCGCCTTCCCGGAACTAGTTTTTGTTGCCCTAAACATGAAAAAGCATTAAAGAACAAATAAAAATTCATCATTCATTCATTCATTTATTCGTCAAAATCCACGTTTTGCTCTTAATATTCGCCTCTTGCTTGCAGTTAATGGCCTCCTGCCGTCCCAGGACACCGCCGGCCTCACGTCTCTCTGTTTGTTTACGGCAGAGGGAGATTCCTCACAGCACAGCAGCTCGTTGTTGTACAGAACGTTTATAGTTCGTCGGCGAGAGCAGTAAAATGAGATTTTACGACGTTACGGTTGCACTTGTCACTTTGTGCAGCCGCGTGATGACACTGCAGAGGAATTCAGTTCAATTCATTAAAAAAAAAAAAAACAAAAAACTTTATTTGTCCCCGAGGGTCGATCCACAGGCATGTAGAGCAGCTGCACACAAAACACAACCGAGTCAAGTCAGTTAAACAGTGAAATAGAAAAAATAGATAAAAAAAAATAGACTATTCACATGAGGTACAAATGATATTGAAGAATATGAATGGAGCAGCAGGGTTAGTGCAGCGTCCATCAAACACAGAAAAAGAAAGATGCATAAATAACATAAGGGCAGAAATGTGCTGGGAGTGTTTGCATAAAGTGCAGATTGAGGTGCAAGTAGGTTGGATATAAAAATATAAATATAAATATAGATATAGCGGCATGGTTTGAGGAATGCTTGTTGTGTTGGAATAATACAATGGGTTAAGAGCTGGTTACACTCTGTAGGCACTGTGTGTGTGTGTGTGTGTGTGTGTGTGTGTGTGTGTGTGTATAGGTGTTTACATGCCTGTGTGTGCATGGGGAAAGGCAACAAAGAGTATATAGTGGAGGACTACATTAGTGGTGTCTATTCATGTGTGTGTGTGTGTGTGTGTGTGTGTAGACAGTGCATGTGCTGTGCATGCATGTGTGTGTATGTGAAGTCTGGAGTGCTGCAGTGGAAGACGGTGAGCTGCTACCTGAAGAGTTTCATTCATAAATAATTACTTCTTCATTGTCAGAAAAACATGTGAGCTGCTGCAAAAAAATATTCATCAAACATCTTTTTTTTTTTTTTTTTTGTAATTTTTTCAGTACATCCTGTCAGGCGGTAACACTTCACAATAAGAGTACAACAATTAACGTTAGTTAACATTAGTTAATGCCGTAATGGTTAATTAACTGTTAGTTAATGATTATTATGGCATTCACTAACTTTAATAATATCTACAATAACCCTTAAATAACACATAAATTAATACCTTAGCATGAACAGCATTAGTACATGATTCTTAGACACATTAGTTAACGGTTAGTTAACCGTTACTTAATGTTTATTACCTGTTACTTAATGTTTATTACAGCATTAACTAACATTAATTGTTGTACTCTGATTGTAAAGTGTTACCAGTGAAGCTGACCTCGTGGTGTGAGTGTGTGTGTGTGTGTGTGTGTGTGTGTGTGTGTGTGTGTGCAGGCTGGACGGTCAGACGTTACCTTCGGGTGTGTGTGTTCTGTTGTTTTTCTGTGTTTTTATTTATTTCACCCAGACAGAACACATCCCTGCCCCCGACCTCACACCTCGCTGAAGGCTGTGCACTAAAAACACTTTGGTCATTTCTCCCTCGAGGATTTTAATAATTTTAATAAAAACCGTGTAAGGTCCCGCGGGGGAGCGTGCACGGCAGCCGTGCACGGTGCACAGCGAGGGTCACATGACTCGCTTTACATCATCACAGATTACAGCTGTTTTTTTCCTCCCAGCTGTGTCCGTCTCTCATCTGCTGTGCTTCTGCACGTATTTATCATCCTTTATTCTCTGGGCCGTAATCAGTTTATAATCTATTCTTTTTCCATTATAATCTCGTTAATCTCACAAAAGCCCCTCCAGGTGACGGGTGCTGGAAATTAGCCACACACACCGCGACACTCTGGGTGCACTGGACAGCTGCGTTCAGTTTGTCTGTGCACATTTCATCAAAGAAAACATCAATAAATCAAATAAATACTTATATTTTGGATTATCTAGGTCAAAGGTCAAAGGTCAGGAGCATCATAGAAAAATGATATGGGGGTTTGTGCAGCGTGGCGGAGGAGACTGTCTTATTAATATGCTGTTCGTGAGTGTGTGTGTGTGTGTGTGTGTGTGTGTGCGCAACAGTGTGTGTGTGATCCTCATATCCTGTTAAATCTGCTCTCTCGCTAAATCTGCGAACTCCAGCCAATTTTTCTATAATCTGCTCTAATTTCATTTTTTGGTGAATTAATTTTTTTCCTCCGACCTCCTCAGCTCCTTCCACTCCTGTCCCACCCCGTTTCCCAGAATGCCTCGTTCTCAAATCTGTAATCTAGAAAAGTAATGAGTAATGTAACTATTGTAATGACTCAATCCATGTAAAGTGACTTATTAGGTTTGATTACTTTTCTAATAAATTAACTAAATTAAACCGGGCAGTGACGCTGAGAAGTCCTAAAAACCTTGAATTAACGATTTGATTTGATTGGCAGACGACAGGCGGAGCAAACTCAAAGAGAACCAATCAAAAACGGCGCTCAACATTTTTTTTTTGTTGTTTTTTTTTGTTCGCCTGCTGTGCCAGTTCTTGTTTCGAGTTGTACTTTTAAACCAAGCCTGCTGTACCTTTTTTTTTTTTTTTTTTTAGCTCTCAGTCTTCCTCTTTTTAAATGTTGCATTAGTTTAAATGTTTATATGCACTGTAAGCACTTTGAGATCATTTGTTTGATGTAAAGCACTATAAATAAAATGTATTATTATTATTAAGGATTCAAGGATTCAAGGAACTTTATTGTCATACCAGCTCACATTTACATGTTAGTGGTACAAAATTAGCACTCAGGTCCCAGTATAAGCCTAAATAAATAAATAAAGCAAGGTAAAAAAAAAAAAAAAGAAGTGTAAATATGGAATATAAGGTATATAAGTATAAACACTGACAGTATATATTAAACGTATGGAGCCCGTCCAGACAAAGAGACGCTCCTGCCCTCGATGGCGTGGCAGCCAGATTTCCTGCACGGAGAAAAGATGCAGAGCAGCCGAATGAAATCTTTATCGCGTGATTTAATGTCATGTAGGCGGTTGACTGACACCAAAAACCTGCCGCTGATGTCTTAGATCGCTGCAACATTTTCTTTTATCGCTTTCACGTCTTATCTGGAATCACCGGATCTCGAGCTGTCTTCATCGTGTCTTCAGCGTTATCGAAAATGAACCATCAGACGGGAAAAAAAACCCCCAAAAAAACGGACTTCACACGCATCTCTGATAACCGTTTTTATAGCCGAGTTCATTTTCTTTGAGAGACGAGAGTTTGAAAAGGTGAAAAGATGTTTTAAAGGACTGGGAAGATGAAAGAGAGGCATGAAGGCAGATGCATGAAGTGTGTGTGTGTGTGTGTGTGTGTGTGTGCATGTATGTGCCTGTGCATGTGTGTGTGTGTGTGGTGACGTGGTGATTTTCTGGAGACGCAGCGTCGAGGAGCCTCTGCCATCTGCTTTGGAGTATCACTTGGCCACGACTGACGCATCCAAGTGCGGCCAAATCTTAACGTTAATAGCACATCTTCAGCTCTCTCTCTCTCTCTCTCTCTCTCTCTCTCTCTCTCTCTCTCTCTCCTTCCTTCCTGTCAGACATTACCAGACAGCTGCATCAGTTTGCTCTAAAGCTATTATTTCTGCGTCTGCCCATCTGTCATCCCTCGCTTTCTCTCTCTCGTTCTCTCTGCTTTGACCCCATCTGTCTCTGCCTCTCTCTGACTTTTTTCTCCCTACACACACACACACACACACACACACACACACACACAGACCCCCGCCAAAAGTATTTATTTAACTTTGTTACGCGTAGCAGCTCGTATGGCACGGCCGTATTTCTCGCCTGACGTTCTCGTCTTCATGATTTGTGAATCCGGAGTCTGGAACTTCGTTTGGCCAAATCCCATCCTGACATCTGCACCGTTTTCCTCACTTTCTCCGTACCCGCTCTCCCTCTCCCGTCCTTCTCCAGCCTTTCAGGATCCATCCTCTGTGTCCGTGCCATGAGAGGAAAAACAGGAACGTTTGTAGTGTTTATTCATGGGAGGCCGTGGCTTTTACCTTTTAAAAAGGGGGTTAAAGGAATACTCTGGTGTTTTGAGTGGAATACCCCTTTTTCTGACTTCCCCAGACTGAGACTAGATGTTGGACACCATTCTCACCTCTGTACGTCAAGCGGTTCAGCTCCTGTGGGTAGCATTTTGTGTTAGCTTAGCATAAAGACTTGAAGTCTATGGGAGTCGTTAGCCTGGCTCCGTCAAAGTGACATTATAAGTCTTACAGGAAGTCGGAGGCTGTTTTATTTACACAGTTTGTCGTGTGGATTTGACAAACACCGCACTAAATCTAATATTAACATGTTGGAAAAAAGTGTTGAGGAAAACGACGCTCAACTCTTTTTCTGTCTGTTCGGTTTCATCAAAGGTCATGGGAATTCCCGGAAAGCCGGGAAATTTTGAAAAGTCTGTTCCAGAGAGAAGATTTGATAAATTCTTGGGAGAAGTCGTGGAATAGCGTGAAATTTTGTCAGTAACTAGTTATGCATCAAACCTAGTGTTTATTTTCCGTCGTGTTCATATAGATAGATAGATAGATTTACTTTATTGATCCCAAACTGGGAAATTCATGTTATGTTAGAACAATAAAACAGAATAATAAACTTTAATTGAATCTGCGGTGCATTTAAAAATGTCGTTAAGAGGAGAAAAAAGCTCATGTTAAGTTTACAGAAGTCATGGAATAGCGTGAAATTTTGTCAGTAACTAGTTATGCATCAAACCTAATATTTATTTTCCGTCATGTTCATGTTATGTTAGAAGAATAAAACTTGTAATTAATAAACTTTAATTAGCCCTCTGAATCTGCGGTGCATTTAAAAATGTAGTTAAGAGGAGAAAAAAGCTCATGTTAGGTTTACAGAAGTCATGGAAATGCAACATTTTAGTCATTGAAAGTCATTGAAAGTCATGGAAAGTCATGGAAAGTCATTGAATGTTGTAAGATGACGAGCGCCACAGCATCAATAAAATATCTGCCGTCTTTACTGTTTTTTGGGGATTTCTTGGACGCTGTCTTGAAAAGTTTTGCTCATCCAAGCCTTGATTTTCCATTCGTACGTTCTGCTCGTACTTTCACAACAACAATAATAATAATAATAATAATAATGATAATAATCCCTAAATTAACTGCTTTTGGACGTTTGACAATTTGGAGTGAGTACATGAGAGAAAATATATAGTTTTTGAGTGAAATATTCCTTTAAAGTTTGCCAGTTGTAGCCAAGTTGCAGTCCGTTTGGCTCCGCCCACTGATGTTGACCTCAGCCAATGAAATTCTTTCTGTAAAGCTCCTGTCTGCTCTGTGCTTCCTCGCAAACATGACGATATATATTTTTTTAAATCTCCAAATAAAAGATTTGTTTGAATTGAAAATGAATAAATGATCTTTATTTTCATTCCACTGCTAATATTCAACATGTTTTTGCTCTATACTTCCTCTGTCATCCCTTTCTTAATTAATTTAATTTAATTTAATTTAGTTTAGTTACATCATCAGTTCTCCTCTGTTCTCTGCTCCTCTTCTCTTCTTCTCCTCTCTCACTTTCTTCTCTTCTCTTCCCTTCTCTTCATCACTCTTCTTCTCTTCTCCTCCCTTCTTCTCCTACCCACTCTCCTTCTCCTCTCCTCTCCTGTCTTCTTTTCTGCTCTTCCTCTCTGCTCTCAACTTCTCCTCTCTTCTCTTCCCTTCTTTTCTTCTCCCTCTTCATCTCTCCTCTTCTTCTCCTCTCCTCTTCTTTTCTCCACCTCTTCTCTTCTTTTCTCTTCTCTTCTTTTCTACTCTTCCCCTCTTCTCTTCTTCTCTTCTCTCACTTTCTTCTCTTCTCTTCCCTTCTCTTCATCACTCTTCTTCTCTTCTCCTCCCTTCTTCTCCTACCCACTTTCCTTCTCCTCTCCTCTCCTTTCTTCTTGTCTGCTCTTCCTCTCTGCTCTCAACTTCTTCTCCTCTCTTCTCTTCCCTTCTTTTCTTCTCCCTCTTCATCTCTCTTCCCTCCTCTTTTCTTCCCTTCCCTTCTTCTCTTCTCTTCCCTTCTTTTCTCTACTTTTCTGCCCCTCTTCTCTTCTTCTCTTCCCTCTTCTCCTCTCCTTCTCTTCTCTCCTTCTCTTGTCTCCTTCTCTTCTCTCCTCTTTTCTTTCCTTCTTCTCTTCCCTTCTTTTTTCTCCCTCTTCATCTCTCCTCTCCTCTTCTTTTCTCCTCTTTTCTCCTCCTCTTCTCTTCTTCTATTCTTTTCCTTTCTCTTCTTTTCTGCTCTTCCCCTCTCCTCTCCTTCTCTTCTCTTTTCTTCCCTTCTTCTCTTCTTTTCCCTTCTTTTGTTCTCCCTCTTCATCTCTCTTTTCTCCTCTTTTCTCTCCTCTTCTTCTCCTCTCATCTTCTCTTCCGTTCCCCTCTTCATCTCTCTTCCTCTACTCTTCTTTTCTCCTCTTTTCTCCCCCTCTTCTCTTCTTCTCTTCTTTTCTCCTCTTTTCTACTCTTAGCCCTCTCCTCTTGTTCTCTTCTCCTGTCTTCTCTGCCCTTTTCTTCCCTTCTTTTCTTCTCCCTCTTCATCTCTTTTCTCTATTCTCCTCTTCTTCAGTCCTCTTCCCTTCTTCTCTTCCCCTCTCTTCTTCACCTCTCCTCTCCTCTCTTTCTCTTCTCTTTTCTCCTCTTCTTCTCTCTTTTATTTTTATTTATATAAATCTTTTCTGGATTAAGCGGGATATAATCTCACATCACCAAATCCATCAGGAAAGAATATTTTTATTCTCGGTAGCAGTTAATCTATCGTTCGCTCTGTGTCGTCAAAGCACACGCTGAAATATGGGGTGTCAGTGTGTGTGTGTGTGTGTGTGTGTGTGTGTGTGTGTGTGTGCCATGCTGGTACCGCTGCTGAGGGTATTACCTAATGTTTTGGATGCTACGCTTCATAATGAACTCCACATGTTATGAGGGACGGAGGAAGAAGAGGAGGAAGGGGAGAGGGGCACGCTGATTTAGGGACATTAGAGTGTGTGTGTGTGTGTGTGTGTGTTGTGGTGGGTTGTGGGAGTGGACATGAACGCTGTGACGGGGTTGAGATGGCGATTTAAAAAAAAAAAAAAAACAGCAGAACTTTCTCCCGTTCCCCTCTCAGGTTTCCTGCGGCCTCTGAAAGAGAAAAAGAAAAAACAAAACAGGAGGGGGAGCGGCTGCAGACTCACCTTAGCTGCTGTTTTTAGCTCTGATCATCCTCTGTGTGGACTCAGGTGTCCAGGATGTGACTAATTATAAAAACAGATAGAAAGAAAGAAAGAAAGAAAGAGAGAGAGACTTTTCATCCTCTTCAAAGTCTTTGAAACAATGAAAGAATCAGACTAGATTAATTATAACAGACTAATTATAAGACATAGAAATAAAAAATGACCCCAGAACTTTGCTAAATACCGTCATTCGCTGTCCACCACTGAATGAATGACATCATTATGACATCACTGACGCACACACGCACACACACACACACACACCCTTACTGTTTATTAATTTATTAAATTTAAAGTCAATTCAGACTCAGAGAGGAACACATTTTTCCTTCCATCTTGTTTTTTTTTCAGGTGATTTATTTACAGACACCTGCAAGGACCTTTAACAGAGAGAGGGAGAGAGGGGGAGAGAGAGAGAGAGACAGAGAGCTGGTGCTGATCCAAACAGATTGGCATGGGAACGCTGCACAGTTGGATTGGAGAGGATTGGGATTGGGATTAGGTCCTCGGAGCGACAAGCCGAGCCTCTTTCAAAGTAAAATACATTTTTAAGTTGCTCTCTTTTCTAAATCCACATCCTGTGTGGAACACGAGCAGCAAACTTAAAAAAAAAAAACATCCTCGGCTCACTCTTCCACCGCTCTTCCTCCTCCTCTTCCTCACATCGATTGCACTCTATGTTGATTATTGCTCCGTCCATATCCGGTAGGGATGGGCGATACCACACTTTTAGGATTCGATACGATACCGATACTTTTTCTTGCATTTTCATTGATACCGATACTGATACCGATATTGATAATTTCTTGTTGGCAATTTTTTTTCATTCAAAATATTTTTGCATTTAAGACAAATTACATGACAAATACAGACCATTTCTACCATATTTATTATGGTCAATACATAGTAAAACTAAAATTAAAATAAATAACATAAATATGAATGAAATAAATTAAATATGAACAAAAATTTGCACATTTTCACTGTTACTGTTGTTTTCTTGCACTTTTCTTGTTAAAAAAAAGAAAGAAAGAAAAAAACGATCTGACATTATTTTCTGTGTGTTCCTCCGGCTCCCGCATTCGAGCCACTCTTGCTGGCTGTGCTGTCGGGCCGTCACGTGACACAGGCCAGCTCAGTACGCCGCCAGACACAGGGGTGTCTCAGCACATAGTCAGTGAAGGAAGCTATCTAAAACAGCTGAAAGTTATGCATGCACCCCCTATTCTTATTTGTTAGTATCGATATTTGTTTAAGGAAATTGATGCCAAATGAGTAGCATGTGAGTATCAATATATCGATACCACAGGAACGATACGCCCATCCCTTGTATCCGGATCCGTATTTAACGCTGAGCATAAATGGGCCTTTAGCTGATTCAGGAAATGTGTTGGTTTGCGTCATCATTTGTTCAGGGTGAGTTTGGTGACATTTGTGAAAGTTTCATTTGCAAACTGAAACTAGTTGCATGAAAGTTGCGTTGAGTATCCTCATTTCGTTTTTAGACATTGCAGCTTTAGCGATGTGCAGCTTGCAAATGAAACTGCGCAACCCCCATTTATGATTTTCTAGATAGATAGATAGATAGATAGATAGATAGATAGATAGATAGATATACTTTATTGATCCCAACCAGGGAAATTCTGGTGTTCCAGCAGCAACAGTAGAAACATATAACAAAGTTAAATAAAACAGAATAAAGGCTAAATATTTACCATAAAGACTATAAAGACTAACTAAATATTTACAATAAAGACTATAAAGACTAAAAAGCTAAAAATATACAATAAGGGCTAACCTAAGAACAAGAGATATGGGATGTGAAATATACAGATGGTAATGAATATGAAATGCCTCAGAAGTCAAACTGACAGTGAAGAAGAAGTTGCGCTGAACTGAAGTGGCACTCGAGCCGCACCATGCAAAGCAAAGCCCGCCTCGGAGAGCGGGGGCGCGGACGTTGCCTCATCCTCGCTTTTGCAGAGCCGTGAAATGCTGGAGCGCTGAGCTGGATATGACGTCACGTCACGGAGGACAGCGCCGCCCTCAGGAGACGCCTGACGCTCGTAAATCCTGACTTCTCGACCTCGCGGGTTTCTCCGAGCCTCTGAACTCTGACTGTGAACTCTGCACAGCATCACTGGACTTTACAGCCACCAGAACGCCTGTGGGCACAAGAAGGCACACACACACATATGCTGGAGAAGTATTTGGTGTGTGTGTGTGTGTGTGTGTGTGTGGCCCTGTGGTTGGGGATGAGAGCCTCCAAACAGAGCAGACACTGATTTGCCTCCCCTCCCCTCCCAGCCGAGCCCCTGCGCTCCCCGTCCTGCCGTTTTTCACCTCGTGCAGCTGGAGACGACGGCTCCTCTCTCCTCCTGCGAGAGGAATCGCTCAAAAAATGTCGTCGTTTGTTTTGCGTTGCGTCACCGAAACGGCGCAGAGAGTCATGGAAGTTTGAACGATGAGAGCTGCGTGAGAAAACGTACCAGAGATCTGAGGAAACAGCAGTTTGCAGATGTGTTGCGACCACAGCTGGTTAGGGCAAAGGGAAACAACTTAAAACCAGATTTGAGTTGGTTAAATAAAGTCATTTATTACAAGGAAACTTAGTCACAGAAACACAGGAGGGAGACTAGAAATGGAAAAGGGCCTAGAGTTCAAACCAATAATCAAATATAAATACAAGACAGGGGAATAAAAACCTCCCAGCCTCCTGTCCTAACCAAACACTGCAAAAACTCAAAATCTTACCAAGAATATTTGTCTTATTTCTAGTCAAACTATCTCATTACACTTAAAATAAGACATTATCACCTCAGAAATAACTTGTTTTTAGACAATTTTCACTTGTTTCAAGTGAATTTTCACTTTTTCCACTGGCAAACAAGTTACTTCTGAAGTGATCATGTCTTATTTCACGTGTAATAAGACATTTTGACTAGAAATAAGACAAATATTCTTGGTAAGATTTTGAGTTTTTGCAGTGAACAAACAGACGTAACAAAATAAAATAACTAAAAGATTAAAATAGAGTCTTTATTGCCACAATACCCCCACCTGTGTTCATGAATGGCTCTACTTTTGTACATTTGATAAATTAGAAAATTGGATATTCAATATTGTCGGTGATCCAAGATTTTAAAGTCACAACGTGTTCACTTTTCGAGACAAATGTAAACCAAAGGCAGTGCGATTGGACTGGAAAATGGGATTATTCAAACATCTGTAATGTTAGCATTAGTTGGATTTATGTTTTTTATGTACTCTCACCGGTTCACCATGAAGTCACCACTAAAGATTTTCTGCCTTCCAAAAAGGGAAAAAAAAGAGATATTTATGTCGAAATACAATATGATAAATTATTGTGTTTTTTTTTTGTTGTTGTTGTTTTTTTTTTGTATAATATTTTTGGGGAATGTTAGTATTAGTTGGATTTTTTTGTATAATATTTTTGGGTATGTTAGTATTAGTTGGATTTATCTTTTTTATGTACTCTCACCAGTTCACGATGAAGTCACCACTAAAGATTTTCTGCTTTCCAAAAGGAAAAAAAAAGAGATATTTATGTCGAAATACAATATGATAAATTATTGTGTTTTTTTTTTTTTTTTTTGTATAATATTTTTGGGGAATAATTTGTCTCATTCTTGTTTTGCTGTGAGTATAAGGTCGCGGTTTAAGCCTCTTGCCGGCTCTGTGTCAGAGTGCCAGCCGATTGGCTAATTTGTCAGGGTCCAAAAACGGAAACAGCACATCGATTGTATTTCATGAAATTTGTTATTTTGACAGCGCAAAGAGGCAGCCAGCGATGCTTCCCCTACCAAACAAAACAAAACAAAACAAAACAAAACAAAAAACCCACTCATGCTCTCGTCTTAAAACAGAGACAAAAAAATAGACGCCGACGCGAGAACGCAGGCAGAACGTCGCTAACAAGCTTCCTGCTCGGCTCGGCCCGCTTGTTTACATCTGGGTGCTTTATTCATCTCTCTCTCTCTCTGTTATTTATGTAGATGCCTCCAAGGCCTGCAAGGTGTTTCTTTATGTGTGTGTGTGTGTGTGTGCTGCCGGTGCCTCCAGGCTGTCCTCGTTAACAGTCAGCGGTGGTTGGACTTACATAACCAGCAGCTGCATGTTCACACTGCACAGTTTCAGTTTCTGATTGGGTGATGTGAAGTGAAGCAGCAGAGAGCTCGAGTGTCAATTAAAACCAGGAGTGTTGCTCTTCCTCTCCCTGAACGTTAACCTCAGATTAAACAACTCCATCACCACTGTGTTAATGGGCATGATTGTATTCTCGTTGTTTGTGAAGGCGCCTCATTCTTTCATTTAGAGCACATTTACCTGCTTACTAGAGTAACATGATGAGGCTGCAAAAAAAAAAAAAAAAAAAAAAAATCTTCATCTTAATAAATGATTTTGTCTTAAGTGTTGAAATCTTGAAGGTAGAAAAAAATCCACCGGTTGGATGAGATAATCCCACTTCTTTCCAGTGCAGGTTCACTTGATTCTGTCATTTCCTTCAATAAAGTGACATTTGTTGATCCTAACGGGCTGATCTGCCTCATTCTGCACAGAAAAACAATCCTGAAACACATAAAACTTTACTGTAAGAGTGAAAGCCTCTAAAGGCAGCGGATCCAGCCGTGAGCGAGGCGTTAATGCGTCAAATGCATCGTCCTCTGATGGAAAAAGGCCTGCGTGTTTAATCTGCTCACGCGGCGATAACGTCTGCATAACTGAACTGCTCGTCTCCTTTTAATGTAATTATGAAGACATTTCAATCAGTGAATGAAAAACGGCAGAGAGAAAGTCCCACCAGAAACCACTCCTGATTAATTTCTCCTCCGCTGCAGCGTTTGTGCTGATTCTGCACGTCGTTTGGATGCATGACAGATGAAGTGTGTTTATGCATTTAACCCCCCTATGATGTTTGGGGTCAATTTGACCCCAGCCAATGTTTAACGTCTCTAAATAAATGATTAACGTCATTGTTTTTTTTGCTTCATATTTAATGAGTTTTCCTAATGTAATGGGCACTACCGAGTAAAGATGAAATTCACATGATGATATGTTTTCAATGTCCTGTACACACTTTGTAACACATCGGTTATAAATAACAAAAATCTGTACTTAGAAATAATATAAAGCCATTTATTTAAAGGGCTATTTAGGTCGTCAACAAAGAAACATAAAGTACCTGACACATAAACTTTGATAACAATTTTAGTTATAATAATTTTGTGGAGGTTTAAACTGCTGAGGGTCAAAAATAAAACATGTTAGTAAATTTGAACATAACAGGAGGGTTAAACAGTAAAAGCCAAATACTTGAAGAGAGCTGCTGCATTGTCATTTGCCTTTTTGGATTGAGAATGAGACTTTTTAACCTTAGAGCCTAAAATACTAAAATGCTGGTCGCTTGTTGCAGTTTCATCCTCCATCTCTCCCGAAAATACCAGTTTCTGGACGGGTGGAGCGATAAAAATATCAAAATGTCTTCTTTAACCTGTAATGTGCTGAGAGACAGGCAGTCACTGTCAGGGACATACACATATATGGCTGGATTCAGTAGAGGACATTGAGTGTTTTGATGGTTTATGTATATTTTTTTGTTTGAACTGCAGGCATGATTAGTGAAAAACAAGCATATTTTTTCATATTTTATCATTCTGTCCCACTGGTTGTGTGTTGCACCGCTAGAGTAGGTGATGTTGGTGACGTTCTCGCTCTGGCAGCACAACACACAGTCACAACTATTCCAGTGTTAATGTCATCAATGAAGATGATGAAGAACAATGTTTGTCAGCAACGTTTTTTCCATGACGAAGAGGAGATGAAAAAAATAGATCCTAAAAATAGATCCTAGATAATAACAACTATAGCAACGTGTATGTTTGGTTTTTCGTTGATGAGACGGGACGAAAATGTCACTAGTCGACTGTCAGACTTGTGGCTTTTTCAAAATATAACTGGTAACACTTCACAATAAGAGTACAACAATTGACATTAGCTAACGTTAGTTAATGGTATAATGGTTAATTAACTGTTAGTTAATGATTATTATGGCATTTACTAATGTTAATAATATCTACAATAACCCTTAAGTAACATATAAATTAATACCTTAGCATGAACAGCATTAGTACATGATTCTTAGACACATTAGTTAACGGTTAGTTAACTGTTACTTAATGTTTATTACGCCCTTCACTAATGTTAATTGTTGTACTCTTATTGTAAAGTGTTACCATATAACTTTGCAGTGTGCCACCCTGTCATTGGTTGAATTGGTTGAATGGAGGAGGAGCCACAGCCACACAGCTCACACACACACAGTTCACTGTGATTCACACACACTCCAGTCAAGAAAAAAGGAGGAGATGTATGTTCACACTTTCCTGATAAAGCTGCAGGAAATAAAAGAGAGAGCAGGAGCAGAGGAGCCGCCGATGTGCAGTTTGCAGTGTTACAGGTGAAGCAGCTAAATAAATCCAGACAACGACTACAGAAAGAGAGTTGAGTTTGTTGATTTGCAGTGAAGCAGCAGCCAGTGCAGCTCCTGCTCTGCACACTGCATCAGTAAATACACGGAGTTCAGACTGAAGAGCAGCTAAAATCATCTGAGTGTGCCTGATGAAAAAGTTACTGTTTCATTTCAAAAATCACAAACATGCATTTGACTAGAATGAGACTAAAACTCCCCAAGAATAAATCAGAATGAGCTGCCAAAATGCACCCAGGTCCATTCAGTGGTGTGACGGCCGGTGCTTTGCCTGTGCCTTCTTGTTGATGCATGAATTCCCTCTGCAGACATGAATTTATTCACAGTTTTCGCTGCAGACGTCCAAACATTTCAACCTTTTGCACGTAAACAAGACTTTTAAAAGCATCATTAACAGGATGCCAGCCCCGGTGTAATGTGGCATCACATTTAAAAGGAAAGGAGTGGTATGGCTGCACTCCTGATGCCACCAGGTGAGTTAGATGTTGGGGATTTCATGTCATAAAGCATTCAAGTTTTGAAGCCAGAAAATAGAGCACATGATTTCTGTCTCGTCACTTTGATTAGCAGCACTATCAACCCGCCTGTACTTTTATTAGCCTTACGGTTCTTTTGTGCACAGTCGTAAAAATCCTGTAAAAGTGTACGTATTATCCCTTTAAGAGCTGTAACTGAATGGTAAGTGCAGCTCTGACGGCACGCAGAGTCGAGGAAGTGGTTAGGAGGGAGAATCTTGTTAATCAGTAGCTTAAGAGACTAATCATCCTTTGTCCCGGAAAGGCATGGATAACATCTGTGTGTGTGTGTGTGTGTGTGTGTGTGTGTGTGTGTGTGTGTGTGTGTGTGTTATAATATGCTCATGCAAAGGCTGCATATGTGTAAGTCTTCATGGATGCATGATGTCACCGTTTCTTACATAAACCTGGATGTTTGCACTTTGTGTGTTTCTGTTGAGGAGTGTGTGTGTGTGTGTGTGTGTGTGTGTGTGTGTGTGACTTACAGCTGTCCTGGGAAGACCCTCATTGACATGATGAGAGGAAAACCACAGGACTCCCAGCTCCTGACCTCAGAGTGTGTCGCCTCCGTGTAAATCTGAGGCCAGGAGCTGCAAAGATAACACTGGAAACATGGAAGTGGTTCTTCCAAGGTTTCCGTGTGTGTGTGTGTGTGTGTGTGTGTGTGTGTGTGTGTGTGTGTGAATTGATGTCTCCGGGCAATCTCTTTGTTGTGATGGATGTCAGCCCTCAATCTTGTAAGAAATGAAAGTGGATGAAAAAACAAGACAGAGGGCGACGGGTGAAAAGAAACATCTTCATCCTCATACGTGTGTGTGTGTGTGTGTGTGTGTGTGTGTGTGTGTGTGTGTGTGTGTTTGTCTAGTTGATTTAGTGACTTCCAAGTTCTGGCGGTGATTATTCCAGACCTCGGCTTACACAGCAGGAAGCTGCTGAAACTCCACTGAAATCCCGGCAACAGCTCAGACAAAACACGTCTCGTCGACCCAGCGCCTTGAATTACGGCGGCCTGGAAATAAATTAGGAAATGATTTTAAAACGATTAAAAAATGACCAAAAAAAATGTCGCTCTAAAATAAAAATACTGGTGTCAGTTCAATTGAATTTAATTAATAATAGAATTTTGCCCACCACCTGATTTTTTGGAACACAACTTTATTTTTTAATATTTTTATAATATTTATTTAATAATTTGTTGATTTATTTTTGGTTGCATTTAATTGGTCACATTTTTCTTAATTAAATTTTATTTGTCAATCCGGTGTCAGTCCAGAGAAAGAGGGCATATGGGGGGAAAAATGGATAAATAAATGGCTGTATAAAAATGACTAAAGCAGCCACAGATGGAGACAAATGAGGACACAAATCCACAGCGTCGACGTCCACACAATGAGCCCAGCCAGACACGTCTAAGGAGAAAGTCCATATTTATGCGAGGCCGTTGATCAAAGGCATAAAGGGTTTCCATAGCTTTAGAAAATGTTAATTTTTCCCCTCGTCTCGGTTTCGGCCTGACAGCGGCGTTCTAAAAGAGCCGAGTTGATTCATGGCTTTAAGTCCACAGGGGTGTCAGATCCCCTGGTAATTGCCCCAGCCGCCGTGCGTCTGCGTGCGTCCAAATCCTGGCTCGCGCCGTACACCCCATGAGCCGTCTCTCCGCTAAGAAGATTTGCTCCGGCCTCGGTTATTCATCATCATTATGCCATCTCGCCAAAAAAAGGAGTTCCTTAATGTGATTTAGGGTCGTTACACAAGCGGCGGGCAGCTCGTCAAAAAGACCGAAAGGAGGGATAACAGTGGAACTTTCCAGAGATTATTTCTTCGAGAGCGGACGCGTTGGCAGCCGTATTCAGACGTGGAAATCACAGGTTTTGAACGGTGGCTGAGCGGCTGCTGCTGCATTATTGTATACATTTCACTGATTCTTGGGAATTTGGATAAAACAGGTTTTAATTTTGAAAAAAAAAAAGTGTGTTAAATTACAAAATCTGAAGGTATATCATTATAGGCCAAGGTCTTGGCTGTTCAGCAATGTACCGGTGCAACCTTTTTTTTCATAAAATAGACGTTTTTCCAGTTATTAGGCTACTTTGTTTTTGTCAACACCATCACTGTAATGTTTTTTTTGTTATTTGAAAAACATATTTTTGTATTAAAGAGACTATTACTTTAATAACTCAACAGCACCAAAGAAACATATTGTAAGCATATTAATTTAAAACAAATATAACTGCCTCTGACGGTGGTGACAGTCACCTCATTACAACATACAATCAATACTAATACAAATTAAAAATAAACCTATATAAGAACCTTACAAATGTACAAAGGACCACCTGGTTATTCCCTTGATTCTTTTATTCATTAAAATGTTGTAAATTTCCAACAGAAATAGCATTTTTCTTAGTGGGACATGATTTATCCAAATTCCCAAGAATCAGTGATTTGCATTTCCCATGGCCACATCGGTGTCAAATTTTGTGCGTCTCTGCATAAATGTCACCGAGACAAATGTCAGTGGAGTCGTTACAGTGCTGCTGAACCTGCTGCTGCACCCTCATGGTGACGTATTTGGAAAAAAAACCTTGGTATAAGTGCACAGTAGAAGCAGATTGATCGCTGGTTCACTTAAAGGAAGCGTATGAGCTGTGATTATTTATTTCTGTCCACTTGGGCTGGACAAGACGCCACGAAACAATAAATAAACTCAGAGCCAAGGCAGTACAGCGTCCGTCTGCAGGGCCAAAAAGAGACAAACCTTCCTGTGTTCAGACCAAACATGAAGTGACTTTTTAACGCGGTGCCATTACGTACAAAGTCAATGCAAAGACGTAAATAGCAAGGCGATGCAAATGACACAAAGACGTTAAACCCAAGTCATTCGTCTCTTCGTATGAGTTGAGATTTGAACTTGAACAGCGGTCCGTGACGCGAAAATTCACCTCACGTTTGGTCTGAACACACCATACCAAAGAAAGAAGAGGTGGCTTTCAAATCTTTGTTGTTTTTTTTTTTTAAGGCTTTTGCGCTGCTTTATTGGAGATGATGCTTTAGCCGGTCTGGTGTTGTTGTCATTAGTGACTCTCAGGTGTGATGACAGCTTTTGCAAAGTGAGGCAGGTGGAGGGAGCGAACAGCAGGGCCGACTCTGGGCTGCAACTTGGGGACATTGGTAGGAATCATCAGCCTTCATCATGGAAGATGTCCAGACAACACGTACCAGTTTTAGCGTTGGATGATGGTTCAGAAATCGATTGTTGCAGGGTTGGAATGGTTAAAATGTTGTTCCTGGGTCCTTTTTGTCCTCTTGTTGAGTATTTTTCTTTGTGTGGATGCAGTAACTGGTCAAAATGTTGGCCTGGGCGATGCCTCAGTGTTGTTCAAAGGCATTCTGAGAACTGGAATCAACAACTTAAACAGAAGTAGATAAGATTTGCTTATTTAAGGAACCAAAGGAGCATCATAACTTGGTGATATTTACAGTGTAAGAGCATGTAAGGTTGACTTCTTCCTTTAATGACTGTCATTACATGGCAGCTCCAGTCCTGGGGGTAAGAAAAAAAAAAAAAAAACGTCACTCTACATCTCTTGGACAGCTGGGCTCCAACATCAAAGCCTCGCTTGGCATTTTCCACATTTCCTCTCTATTCCCCGTGGAGGAATCCCCACCCGGCCCCAAAATGGTGCCCTCGCAGCTTTCATCACAAGATGGACGGTCACGTCCGGGGCTGCGGGGTCAAAACTGACACCGACACCGCTTCCTTTTACCTTTCACCTTTAACTACCGCTCATGTTAGACGTAATAACAAAGAAATGCGGCATCGATAATGCTGCTAATAGTGATGTTTAAGCTTTCTGCTCTGTGGTTAATCATTGTGGGTCGTGCCACATGAGAGCATCAGCTAAATGGTAGAGAAAGGCTGTTGCCCTAGCACTGAAATGTCAAATGTTACGTGCAATTTTGACTATAAATGGTGTAAAATGTGCAGGGAACCTGATATTAGCACGGTGCAGAAGGTGCAGCGGGGAATAAATCTGTACGAGTGTGAAATGTGAGGTGCAGTTCCTTCTAGCTGTGATCTTAACTGGACTTAATTCAAGTTCAAGAAGTAATTTAGCCTTTTCACTGCCTCTCATTCTTATTCACGACTACTTGAGTGTTGATGTGTTTATCTGTAGCTGTGAATTTCACCGCGTGGTGTTGATTATTACCTGCTGTCTGCTAATGAGAGTCCTTAAAGGTCTGAAACTGTAGTAAAATGGAGTTTTAATCCACTCCAACAGGACGGGGCGGGCTTAAGTTCCCCTTGTAGGGTAACGTCTGGACCCTGGTCAGACCGGGGACTGCCCATTGGTTCAAAGGGTTAGGGTTAGGGTTAGGGTTAAGTTAATCCTAAACCCCAGCAGTCTGAAAAATGGACCAAAAGCCTGTTAGTCAGACAGGCCCGTTTAACAAACACCCGTTATTCTGAAAGCACCATAGTCCAAAAAAATGTCCACTCTGTAGGTTTGGTTCAGTTTGGGTCTTCTCAGGTTAGGGTTTGGGTCAACGGGTGGATGCATTTCTCTGCAGGGATGCAAAACACCAGCAGTCACTGAACTCCAGCACCTCTAGAGTGTGTATGGGTGTTTGTTCCTGGGATGACGAGCTGTCAAACTAACAGATTTTCGGTCCAATGGGACATTTTTTGGACTATTGATGTTTCAGAATAACGTCACACTGCAAAAACTCAAAATCTTACCAAGATTATTTGTCTTATTTCAAGTCAAAAATGTCTTATTCCTAGTCAAAATATCTCATTACACTTAAAATAAAACATGATCACCTCAGGAGTAACTTGTTTTTAGACAATTGTCTCTTGTTTAAAGTGAAAATTTGCTTGAAACAAGTGAAAATGTGCTTGTTTCATTGGCAAAATTTGTTTCTTGTTTCTAGCTAATTTTCACTTATTTCAAGTGAATTTTCACTTTTTTCCACTGGCAAATTTTGCCAATGAAACAAGCAAATTTCCACTTGTTTCAAGTGAATTTTCACTTGAAACAAGTGAAAATTGTCTAAAAACACTTTACTTCTGAGGTGATCATGTCTTATTTTAAGTGCAATTAGATATTTTGACTAGAAATAACACATTTTTGAGTTGAAATAAGACAAATTATCTTGGTAAGATTTTGCGTTTTTGCAGTGCAGAACAATGGTACATCAACCTTAAGACCAACCAGCTGTTCAGCAAAGTGAAAATATCCCACCTGTTGGACCTGAAATACCTGTGTCTTTTACCACTACAGCACCACAGCAACATGTGGCAGTAGAGCTCACTTGCTAAAAACTTCCACGTCTACTTCAGAGGCTTGTACTTGGCTGGTATTAGTCCACAACTGATGCTGTCAACACCTAAAGCTCCATATTAGATATTAGTGAAATAATCCTCAGTAAAATGGTGGATTTATATCAAGTAAACAGCATGAAACTGGCATGTCGTGCTAACAGGCTGACAGTTACAGTTTGCTTGCTTTATTGATTCAGTTTTGTGTTTTATTTGCTTTTCTAATATTTTGCTATGCCCTTTTCCTCATTTTTTCACGCACTTTGTGTTGCATTCAATCATATAAAAGGTATAAATAGCCAGATTGAATGACTGATTAAGTGTTCCTCACTGCCGAAATGTGTTAAAGCCACAATTTCCTTTGCCTCGTTGGCCACCAGTCGTGATAAATCCGCCTGTAGATTAAACATTTTCATTCCCTCCCTTCATATTCTGCTCAAATACATATGCATTAGACCACATGTAATTTTAAAGGACCAGCTTTTCTCTTATTTCCAGTGTAGCATTTCAGCAAAGGATGGATGCATGAAAAAAACAAAAAACAAAATCCTTGAGAAATCAGCTCATCGGAGAGTAAATGTTGTTTGACAGAAGAAGACATACAGGCAGTTCTTGTCAAAAGCGAGTGTGTGTGTGTGTGTGTGTGTGTGTTGCGTGCCCACAAAAGCAGATGTTGGTTACATCACCTCCCCGCTGAAAGCAGGCTCTTTCCTCAGCGTTCTTCGGGGGCTTGGCCACCGCGGCCCAGAGACGAGATGTAAGACATAAACCGTCCTGGAGCGAGACCCGGCTGATTAATGGCTCCGCTTCACGTCAAGAAGCCCCGCTGGTCCCTTTTCAGCGATTTCGACAGCGCTAATGCCTAAAACAGGGATTTGTTTTCTAAGACTGCTTTTCACCTTACATAATCCAAGTGCGTCTTTTCTGAAACGGATCGCGGCGGGGCGGGTGTCTGTCTTCGTGTGTGTCTGCTTGTCTCTCTGTTTTCTCCGGTCCAGACAAATGACCTTTCAGAAATCATTTTGAAACCGATATTCTCCTGGTAATACAGTTTTTGAGGAAAGCATTTCAGCGTTTAGTATTAAAGGAATACTGGATGAAATCACCTTTTTCCCCAGACTGAGACAAGATGTTCAACACCGTTTTCTCCTCTGTACGTCCAGTGATTCAGTTCTTATAGGTAGCATCTCGTGTTAGCTTAGCATAAAGACTTGAAGTCAATAGGAGTCGTTAGCCTGTCTCCGTCACAGTGAAAAAATAAACCTTACACTAACTCTAAGGCTGTCTTATTTACACAGTGGATCATGTGTATTGTTTGTGTTTACACTGTCTAGTTATCGGTGAACCAGGGCTTGTAAACAAAAGTCACATGACTCACTAGCAGCCTGTTGATTGGACAGAGTTTTGGTGAACTGTCACGCTGCCAGGTTAGAGGTTTTTGGTGATTCCATTTCCTGTAATGGTAGCTGAACCTTGTGGACTTGGGGCGCAATGGTGCACACACACATCCATCCACACACACAAACACACACACACACACACACACACACACACACACACACACACACACACACACACACACACTGATGCCACTGCCTGTTTTAACATGTAATCCTGTAGAAAGCAGCGGTTGTACATGCAGAAAGACATCCTCCAGATTTTTATTCAAACTAAAAAATTCAATAAATGAGATTTGAACAGGTTTCAGGGTGCAAGAACAACACCCCAACTGCGTTTACCTGTTTTTTTTTTTTTTTTAAATTTCCCAGGATTGCGGTACAGTTGTCCCTCGCTATAACGCGGTTCACCTTTCGCGGCCTTGCAGTTTTTGCAGATTTTTTTTTTGTGCAATTTTGCATGCTTTTTTTTTTTTTTTTTACTGGACTTATTTTTCTATGAAGGTTTGAACTTTGAGAGTTTAAACAAGAGAGAAAAGTGAGAAAATGTTAATGCCTGTCTGAGAAAAGTGTATAAAGTGTGTAGTGAGGGGTTTTACAGCCTTAAAACATCTAGAATAATTGTAAAAAATAAAGCTGACTACTTCGCGGATTTCGCCTATTGCGGGTTATTTTTAGAACGTAACTCCCGCGATTAACAAGGGACCACTGTATATCAATATCAATGACACAGTGAGTACTTTGCTATATTTCACTCAAGACTGGATTTCCCCGAAGGCTTCCCTAAAATAAAATCATCTCTTTGCTGTATCGACTTACTACAAAGTGGATTTTAGAAATGGAAAGCCTCTGGAGACGAACGTAACGGCAACAGCCTGTCTTTTATAATCGAGGCGGCGCGGGAAAACGATTCGCCTCTAATTTTATCAATATGACTATTACTCGCTGCCTCGTTCTGGATGCACACAGCTCTCCTTTTCTTTTTCTTTTTCCTCTTCCTCTCTCTCTCACTCTATTCCTCCTTGTTCTAGGCTTTATTATTATTCAATTCATAAGGAAGGATCAGAGTCTGACTGATGCATTGAATGATGAGTTAGGAAGCAGGAAGCGGACAAAATGCTGTTGTCAGAGGTTAGAGGATGGAATTAAAGGAAAAATCCACCCTAAAGTCTCTTGTGATTGTTGTTGTTGTTGTTGTTGTTGTTTGTAAATGTGCTGTAGAGATAAATTTGCATTTTACACGTTTGCAGGACATCAAATGTGTTTGACGCCGGAGTTCTTGAGTCGTGACGTGTCATGATGGCAAAAAAGGTGGAAAAAGTAAAAACGATGTCGCTCGCTGATGGTGGCGATGAATGAATGAAATATAAATGAATGAATGAATGAATTAATGAATAAATAACAGTTAATAGTTCATTTGCATTAGTTGCTCTCCATTCTGCAACTTTTGGATATTTGCTCTTTGTTGTTCTGTAAAAAAAAAAAAAAAAAGCAAAAACAAATCTAATTTCTAATGTCATCCATGTCTGATGGCTTCAGGTTGCTATGGTTACCGTGTATTTGCCAACCAGAGCGCTTGAATACCAATGAAGCGTGTACTTCCCGTGTTGGATGCACGAGCTTCCAACATGCACCTGAAGGCACCAAGAGCATCAGAAGGTGGATTTTTCCTTTAACGCCACAAGGGTTGCTGGTTCAATTCCCACGGCGTCCAGCCCAGACTCAGATGTTATTTATTTTATAGTAGGTTAACATGTTTTGGATGAGGTTTCCTCTCTACAGGAAGCGAATCTCTCCCGACACCCAGCGCACATCGCCTCCGGACAACAGGGAGGAAAGACGAGGATGTTTTGAGGGAGGAAGCTGTCGGACGGTGATGCCGGCGAGGACGATGATGATGGTGAACGTGATGATGGGTGTGGATGTGAACGTCCTGTTTATTTAGAGAAGAGAAGGACAGAAGCGGACAGAGAGAGAGAGAGAGAGAGAGGGAGAGAAGCCTCGTTATCCGCGTCCTTGCCGGACTCTTGTTTCCTCCGTCGGCGTTGGCATTTCCTCTTCTCCTTTCCGAGCTCCTCTGGGAACAAAACGCGGAGTGAGAGAAGGACGGAGGAATGATAAATAGCAACATGCAGAAACCCAAAATAGTTGTACGATGAAGCGAGTGATCAAGAAAAAGATTGCTAAAGGAGGGAGAGAGAATTTCAACATCTGTGCAAACCTCTGCCTGCAAAAATCTAGTTCCTACTTGTTAGTACAGAAAAGGAAAATACAAATATTACTGTTTATATCAAGACTCTTGTTTATGGATGAGTTGATCGGTATTCAATGCTAGTTTCTTTTCATTAATATCACCCTGACTTATTCTTATACCTTGGGCTCCTAGGAGTGCCTGAACTTTTCATTGAAACCCATCTGAATATACACATGTATATAAAATTAATCATAAATAAACAAAATCAGAAGTTTGTGATACAGCCTTAATTGTCGCCCTTTAACATGCACCATATTCTCTCCCAATCTAAGCATTTACTTGAGAATATACATTTATATACAGATCAAGACACTTCGCAATACAGAACTGAATTCTGGTCCCTGGACAACTCTGCTTTAGTTGTATTCTACTTATCTTATCATTTTCTTATTTCTTTCCATTGCCTACGGACTACGGACGTATTTAAAATGCTGGGATTGTTGTATCTTAAATTAAATTTAACCCTCCTGTTATGTTTGGGGTCAATTTGACCCCATTCAATGTTTAACGTCTCTAAATAAATGATTAACATCATTTTTTTTTTTTGCTTCATATTTAATGAGTTTTTCCTAATGAAATGGGTACTACCGGGTAAACATGAAATTCACATGATTCACATTCATATGTTTTATTTAAAGGGCTATTTAGGTCGTCAACAAAGAAACATAAAGTATCTGACACATAAACTTTGGTAACAATTTTAGTTATAATAATTTTTGTGGAGGTTTAAACTGCTGAGGGTCAAATTGAGCCCAAACATAAAAGATGTTCGCAAATTTGAACATAACAGGAGGGTTAAGGCTAATAACACCAATCTCAATAACAAACGTTGCAATAAACCTGCAGCAAAATCACTCACTTTGGTTTCGGGAGTAAGCTCTGCTCCCCATTTGGCAACAGGCCTCGCATTTGCACTGCAAAAACGCAAAATCTTACCAAGATTATTTGTCTTATTTCAAGTCAAAAATGTCTTATTTCTAGTCAAAATATCTCATTACACTTAAAACAAGACATGATCACCTCAGAAGTAAATTGTTTTTAGACAGTTTTCACTTGTTTCATTGGCAAAATTTGCCAGTGGAAAAAGTGAAAATTCACTTCAAATAAGTGAAAATTAGCTAGAAACAAGAAACAAATTTTGCCAATGAAACAAGCAAATTTTCACTTGTTTCAAGCAAATTTTCACTTGAAACAAGAGACAATTGTCTAAAAACAAGTTACTTCTGAGGTGATCATGTCTCATTTTAAGTGTAATTGACTAGTAATAAGACGTTTTTGACTTGAAATAAGACAAATAATCTTGGTAAGATTTTGAGTTTTTGCAGTGCTGCCTTGAACGGGACTCGACCACATCACAAAATTGGGGTTATTAATGTCCTGAGCTATACCTGATCGGGTCAAATATTACCGGACTTTCCCACAGACTTCCCCCACCTGGTTCAAAGTGATTATTGTCTGGAATATGAATAACCATCACAGGTATCTCGCCGCCCTGCCCTTGAATCAGTCATGGTGCTGAAACCAGAGCAGTAAGACAGTAATGTAACTGTGAATTAGCAGCAATAACTCCTTATCTCATCAGCCAGCCGCTCCGCTCCCTTATCTGCTGATAAATAATGACCCTGGCGCTGTCGGCTCTGTCTTTCTGCGTGTCTGCCGGGGAAAACCGTGGAGGCGGAAGTGAAGGATTAAGTGCCTTCGGGTGCAGCGTGGAAACCCCGAGCGGCCGACCGCAGAGGCGAGGGGCTGCAGCGCCGGGCCGGGGCTGTAAATGTGTGTTTCGTCAGCTTTCCCCGGCTAAATGGCTCGCCGAGACGCCAGGAAATGAGCTGTTATTAATCGTGCACTTTGAACCGGCGGCCGGAGTGTGTGTGTGTGTGTTAGAGAGAGAAACGGTGACTCAGTTTGTGGCCGGTGTGAGTGTGCAGGGCTTTTCCAGGTGACATAACACTCCACAGGGCAGCCATATTGGAGCCAGCCGGCCGATTGTGTTTCTACACAACATTCGACTCGGCCGCGTCAGCAGAATTGAACTGACATTACGTCTACCTGTTTATTCTGAGTGAACTGTCCCTTTAAAGTTTATAAAAAAATGATTTTGTGGAGCCTACAGCAAGTTGCCCAACACACCTCCATGATGGTGTCAGATGTGATGGATGATAAAGGATGGCAGTCAAGCATGTTTGCATGTCTGTATGTGTGTGTGTGTGTGTGTGTGTGTGTGTGTGTGTGTGTGTGCCGTCGGGCAGATGTACTTTTGAGATGTTTGTCTAATTGGCCAGATGCTCAGTCACGTAGCAGTGTGAGGAGAAACACGATGCTGGTAATTTTATATTGTACACAACAACAATACACGCTACATTAACTCTTACTCTGAGTGTGTGTGTGTGTGTGTGTGTGTGTGTGTGTGTGTGTGTGTGTGTGTGTGTGTGTGAGACAGATAGAGAGAGTCAATAACGGCTTGCCTCTCACGTCTTTTCTCTTTTGCACACATCAAGTCAGGAGCTGTTGCAAGCTTGACTTCTAGTGTGCACGTCTGTTTTACTGTGTGTGTGTGTGTGTGTGTGTGTGTGTAGTCTGTATCTGTGCATGCATTCCCATGCCTTCCTACAGTAGGTGTATCCACTCTAATCATGTATGTGTGCATTTTTTTGTGTGTATCTTTGCCATGTAATATGTTTGTTAGGTTTTGGCCCATATGAATTTCCCAGTGCTGGTATTTTTGCACTGAAGCGGTCAGTGAGCAACATTCTGCGCTGATTTTCAGTCCCTTTAAATCTGAATTTCATGCCACAAAGTATGTGTGCGCTCATATTTTTATTCTTGTCAGGGTGGAAAAGCCTCTAATATAGCATTTAGACCATCACATGACAGGAAAATGCTCCTCTCAAGCGCATATTAATATTTTTTTTCACAGTTAGTTGCACCTTAAAGCAGGGAGACCCACCACATCTATCCAAATGCAGGGGTTACTGCCTTTAAATGACGAATTAAAGCACCAAAAAAACATAAAGGAACAGTTAAATGATGAAATAAAGTGGCAGTGGAGTATTTATTTTATGGTTACATGTCCGGACAGGAGTGTGATCTGTCCTTTTGGCCCGAGACACGTTTCGACAGCGGCACAGCAACATGCTGTTTGTTAAAAAATAAAAATTTTACCTGGTCATTGTAGCTGCAAGGAAATTGTCAGGAGAACATTTGAAATGAAGGAGGGAGGAAGAAAAGTGAAGAGCGAAGTCTCAGACTGATCTAATGTTTCGTAATGCGGTTTTCAGTGGGTTTGTTGAATTAAATAAAACACTTATACATCCAGTATTCCTATTACATGACTATGGAAAAATATGCAAATCACCATAAAATCTCACTGATTGACCTAAAATTGGAAAGAAATATTAATGTTTGGTGTTTTTTAATGGCTTTATATTCTTTCTAAGTACAGATTTTTGTTATTTATAACCGATGTGTTACAAAGTGTGTACAGGACATTGAAAACATATCATCATGTCAATTTCATGTTTACCTGGTAGTACCCATTACATTAGATTCAAGATTCAAGATTCAAGATTCAAGATTTATTCGTCACATGCATGAATGTACAGGTACAGCAGCAGTGAAATGTAATTGCAACAACTCCAGCACTGTGCAAGTAAAAAATAAAAATAAAAAATAAAAATAATAATAATAATAACGATAATAATAATAAATAAAATAAAATAAAATAAAATAAAAATAAAGATAAAATAGAAAGAATATATGACATTCCTATATACAATGAACAACCTATATACAATATACAACAATATACAAAAAGTACAAATAAGTAGAGGGTAAGTACAAAGTAGAGGGTAAGTACAAAGTAGAGGGTAAGTACAAAATATTCATATTTTGTCATATTAAATTATCATATTTAGGAACACTCATTAAATATGAAGCAAAAAAAAAAAAATGATGTTAATCATTTATTTAGAGACGTTAAACATTAGCTGGGGTCAAATTGGCCCCAAACATAATAGGAGGGTTAAAGAGTAAGACTCATTCTGGATCCAGATTTTTGTGTGAACCTGTTAGTCATCGATTCCTCGTTCAGCTCCTCGCTCCCCTCCCAGCTTTTTCCCACTCGGTCATGGGATTTGAACGGGCCATTTTCCGCTTCGGTAACTTTTAGGTTAGGAGGGGAAAACTCACGCTGCCGGACAGAACCAGAAAAAACAAAGGCGTTGCTCTGATAAAGTGTCTTGTTGCTCTTGTGTGTGAAGCCTCACCAGGGCTTTTTCCATTATTTCCACCGCCTGATAAGGGCCCAAACCCAAGTGAACCCAGGAGTCAAAGTGTAAAACTCCCATAAAACATGTTTCAAAATAAGCTTCCCTTCAAATCCACAGTGACTTTTCGTAGAATTCAGAGGGTAAAGCGGTTTAGTTCTCTTTCCGCCTCCTATCTAATCTGCAAACAGAGGTTTCCGCTTCTTTCAAACCCACAGAGCTTGATTTGAACTTCCCAAAGATCCCAAACATGTCCTGCTGAATTCCAGGGAAACGATGCACAAGACATGGAGATCTTTTCTGTTTGATGCGATTCTGCAGCCATAAAACAGCAGCATGTTGTTTTTTTAATATTTCTCTCAGGATCAGTGTGATGGAGCTTCCAACCAGCAGAGACACAACCTGGAGGTGATGTTGTTGTACAAAATGGGCAGAAATTTTTTTTTTTCTTCTATTTATGAAGCTACTTAAGGGGAAATTTAAGGGAAAAAATCAGAGTTTAAGGGGTTAATAATCCAGTCAGTCAGTCATTCCACCACAATTCAATCAGCTGTTGTTGGACTTTTACACAGTTCAGACTGTAGGTGGCAGTGTTGTCAATGAATTTCAACCTGGGGTCTGTGTACGTGTGTGTGTGTGTGTGTGTGTGTGTGTGTGTGTGTGTGTGTGTGTGTGTGTGTTTATGGCCCATTCATCACTCATCCTGTTTTTGAAGCGGACAGACGGAGTCAGCAGACTATAGGACAGGAGATGTACAGCCCCCGTGACCTTTGACCTGGAAATGTATGGTTGTGTTACAGGAAGTGAGAGAGATCAAAGATGATGCTGAGACACACACACACACACACACACACACACACACACACACACACACACTGTCTCTGACCGGGATGTGGGATATGCATGAGATCAATGGAAAAGTAAAGGTCAAAGTTCAAGGGGCGAGCCTCGCTCTGCTGTAATAAGCACATTCATGTTATTATGCAACAGCAGGACGCCCGTCGCCACACGGGTTCCTGCTGCTCCTGCTCACATTTTTTTTTTCTTGCCTTGATACAAAAGAAAAGACAGGAATGCTGACAGTCAACAGAGCTGTTTCATAGTTGCACGATATCTAAATAAT
>NC_043997.1:7979497-7996997 GCF_902150065.1 Myripristis murdjan
TTTGTACGAGGACTGAATCGTCCTGGGACGCCTGTCTGCCGCAGAAAATACGGCACATAAATTTAGCTGGGATTCGTCGCATTCGAATCAACAACAACCTCCACAGTTGTGACAAATCAATGCAGATTGGTGTGTGTGGGGTTAGGGTCAGCGTGTGTGTTGGGAACTTGTACATCCGAGGCTTGATTGGAAATATCGGTTAATCTCACGAACCTGAAAGCATCAAACATCAATAACAGAGCTATGTTATATATCATGATTTCACCATATCTAAAACCTCAGACGATATCTAGTCTCCAATCGCGGTATCAGTGTAACATCAGTATATTTCCCAGCTTTAACAGATGGCGTCGGAAATCCAGAGTTACGATGAGAAATATTGACGATAAATGATTTCTACTTAAGCAGCAGGATCTCTACTCGTTATTTTTCAGCAGTTTTTGCCATCATGAGACGTCATAACGAGGAAACTCAACATATTAAACATATTATTCATACTCCATGCTTGTAAGTACAGCTTTCAGGGGGAGGTTTGTTGCACTAGGCAGTGTAATAACTTCCCACCAATGGAATAAACCATTAATATAATAACAATTTGCACTGTGAAACTTCATAATCCCTAATTTCCTTCAGTGTAATAATCATTAAAAAGACATATTACAGTAATAGTAGGTACCTTTCATTACATTTGCAGGATATTATACAGTGCACATTATTGTTGCATTGATGTTTTATGACCTTGACAGAGGCCAGATTGTTCGATATCTGAACAGAAACGCAGAAAACAAAGAGGAAGCACGGAAAATCCAGGTGATCGGGCGAGCGGGAGGAAAGCGCAGCCACCTCGTTTGACAGGAAGTGACCTCGCCTGATCGCAGCTGTTGAAAAAACAAAAACAACCCAAAAAAAAAAAAAAAAAAATCAAAAACAACAGTGCCATCAATCTTCTTTACTCTTGGCCCTTTCATTGCACCTCCATTTGTCAGAGACAGCGCTCAGGCCAGTGGAAAGCAAAATTAGATGGTATCGGGACGAGTGTGTAGGCTGTGCTCTGTACGAGTGTGTGTGTGTGTGTGTGTGTTCCCAGTCATGTAGAAACCTCCCCTCAAGGTGTCTCCTCAGCACCCCCCCCCTCCCCTTCACCTCCCCAGCAGCATGAGGGTCCTCTGAAGCCCCCCGACACGCCGCCTCAACAACGAGGTCAAGTTTCCCGACACAAAAGGAAACACAGCACACACAATACACCTTGTTTTATTTATTTATTTATTTATTTTAAATTTTACCTCTTATGATTTTATATATTGGCAGGCATGAGGACAAACGCCTCACTTGTTACCTCTGGCAAAGTCTTTTCATCTCTCGCTTTGTCATCAGGATGTGATTATGATTAAATTATGGGGGAATTTGGATGAAATTCGGTGAGCAGATCACTATTTCAATTAACTTGATTAAATTAATTCCTTCGTCTGACCAGAGATTTCTCCCGTTAGATGATTTTTGTTTTTGTATTTTATCGTCTAGAGCTCAATAAATGTGTCAATCTTCTCCACTTGGCTGACAAAATATTTCAAAGGGGGCACATTTCTGGTCTTGAGGCTATCGTCTGACGCTGATTTAGCCTCTGGAGCTTCTGTTTCTTTTATTCCATGAGTTGAATGTTTTTTTTTTTTTTTTTTTTTTTTTTCATTCAGTGCACGAATATTAACACTTTCTGTAGGTGTTTTAGGCCAAATGCATTCTGCCTCTTTAGCTCCTCACACAAACTCTTTACCTTCATAAAACCACTCGGACTACATGTTTTATTTTTATTTTTAAGTGGTAAAGTAAGACAAATATATAGGCGTATGATGTCATATGCATGCAGTATTACAGCTAGACAGAGGCATTACATTACCAGAAGATGAGCTTGACTGGGCAAATGACAGAAAAAATGACAGAAAATAACAACGAAAGAAAGAAATAAAGAAAAAAGTGAACCACTCGCACCACAAACAGAAACCAGATTCTATATCTGTACATATATAGAGATATATTTAGATATAGAACGTGTTTATGGGGATTATGTGCTGCAGGGAAAGGGCAGCATCTCAGCTTCTCGGTCTCACAAATCAGCTGCAAAGGCCGTGTTGCCTTCACATGCTTCATTTACATAGATATGTATTTATTCATTTTATTTATTCAGTTGGAAAATCAAACCTGGATGGCAAACACACACAAACAAAAAACACAAACATAAAAAAACATCTTTGAACGTTTGATGCCGCTCTGATAGATTATATGGTTTTCCTTACATGCTGCGTTCAAGTGCCGGCGGGAAAGTCCGAAAACACCTTCACCTCATGTTGTGTTCGAAAATTTAAACCTGGAGGGCAAATATAAGCAAATATAAACAGTAAAAAAAGCTGCATCTTTACAAGTTGGAGGATTATGAAGTGCTGGTGAACATTTGTGATCTCCTCGCTGTGTTTGAAGTCGAGTTAGAGTTTACTACCTTTGCCCCCATGGTCTTTTTTTTTTTCTCGGTGTTATTGTTACTTTATACATCCTCCTGTCACCCTCATGTCGCGGAGGAAGTCTGGTTTTGAGTTGCACGTTTGGTTTCTTTCAGCTCTCCTCTTAGTTACACTCAATACGCGCATGGACGTGGTGTGTGTTATGCGCATGGACAGCATGTTTGCATGTGCATGTGTGCATGTGTGTGTGTGTGTGTGGACAGTGTGTTTGTGTCTCAGCTTGTCTCCCTCAGGAACAGCTCGGCCAGCTGTACAGATTACATTTCAGAGTGTTTGGAAAAGCGTCGGAGGGGTTTCAGCAGTTCACATGCCTGCTGGAAAAAAAACAAAAAAAAAAAAACAACATCACCATCGTCTTTACCATCCTCTTCCTCTTCTGGAGAAAAACTCTGTCTCATTTACACTCACTGTCTTCTGTCTTCTTCCCTTTGTGGCAATCCGGGCCAGACAGAGGATGATGAACCCATTTCATACTATATAGATCATATTTTTTATTCATTTATTATAAGCATTCGACAAAAACGTAGCTTGATGTTCATATCTCAGTCGTTTCTGATTGACTTTCCTCCTGATTCCAATGATTTGGACCCTAACCCTAACACTCCTGCCCCTTTTCCACCAAAGAGAACCTGGTGCTAGTTCGGTGCTGGTGCTAGAGCCGGTGCTTAAAACCGGTTTGCTTTTCCACCAGCAAAGAGCCAAGCGGAGCCTCTTTGGTGGAAAAGGGGTGTCCAAGGTGTTTAAATCTGAAAAAATTCCACTTTGGCACTGTTTGCTTTTTTTCACGTTCAGATACTTCTTTGTTTGTGACGTAGAAATCACGCAGAAGTAGCAAATCCCGAGTCTCCAGTCGGGAAATACGACCAAGCAGAGGACATGAACGTATTCCAGCAGTAGGAAGTGAGGACGGGCGATGTAGCGATGTCCTATTGAGATTGTGATATGAAGCTAGACATCAAGGATTCAAGGATTCAAGGAACTTTATTGTCATACCAGCTCACATTTACACGTTAGTGGAACGAAATTAGAACTCAGGTCCCGGTATAAGCCTAAATTAATAAAGCAAGGTAAAAAAAAGAAAAAAAAGAAATGTAAATATAAAATATAAAATATATAAATATGAACAGTATATATCAATTATAAACAGTATGTATAAATATAAACAGTATGTATAAACTATAAACGGTATATGTAAATAAATATAAACAGCCTATATAAATGTAAACAGTGTATTATATAATATAAACAGTGTGTATGAATAGATATAAGAAGCGTCATCTGGGATGTCAGATATTGTAATATGATGATGTGGCATAATGGATGTCTTTCCTGGTTTTAACGTATGCACTGCAGGTGTAAAAAAAAAAAAAAAATGTAATTATCTGTATTAGTTGTAGCTGTTTTATTATGTCTCTCCATCTGTTTGGTCGTCATATTAACAATATCCATGATCATTTAGCAGAAATCTAAATATCTTACGAAAGCACCAGTGGTCAGCTGTGAGATATTGTCACATTATTGATACGGAGGTGTTTGATTAACCATATTGTGATTTTGTGCGTATCGTCGAGCTCTGGTAGGAAGGCGGTGAAGTTAAAATGGTCGTGTTAAATCATATCGTCTCTTTCATAACCTGAAAGGCGCCACTGATCCTCAAGCAGTGCTACTACTCATAGGTATGCGTGTGTGTGTGTGTGTGTGTGATCACAATCACTGATCCCCTCTCGGAGCTACTACCCGTCAGTCAGTGTTGGTTAAAATACCCACAATCCCCCTGTGGGGCAGGAGCGACTGCCTCAAACCCGCTCTGATGGATCGCGATTGATGGGCCGAGCTGAACCCCCCCGCTCGCCCCCCCCGGCCCCCCCGGCCCCCAGCACCCGTCCCGCTCGGAGACGAGGTGAGTGACGGACGATGATTGGCTGTTTTGGGCTTCCAGAATGCCTCGGGGGCGTTTTGATTGGACGGGGGCGGCTCGCGCTTTAGAAAACAACAAGCAGCTGCCGTGACGATGGAGGCTGGTAAACAAGTGTCCGTCACTCCCCTGCCGCCTCGCTGCAGGTTTTACAGTCTGTCTCTCTCTCTCTGTCTCTCTCTCTCTCTCTCTCTCCATCTGTCTCTCTCTCTCTCTGTCTGTCTGTCTGTGTCTTTTTCATACCACGAGCTAACATATCCGTTGTCAAACATGTGAGGGACAATAGACTTCCCTGTGTGAACATGCCAAGGAAGAGGCCTCTCTCTCTTTGTGTGTGTGTGTGTGTGTGTGTGTGTGTGTGTGTGTGTGTGTGTGTTCTGTATGTGACCACATGTCCACCTGCCTTAGAGTCTCTACAGCCTCCTTAAGGAATGTGAACCATTCAAAGCATCGATTCATCCTCCCTTTCCTTTCCTTTCCTTTCCTTTCCTTTCCTTTCCTTTCCTTTCCTTTCCTTTCCTTTCCATTCCTTTCCTCGCCTGTCCCCTTTCCTTTCCTTTCCTTTCCTTTCCTTTCCTTTCCTTTCCTTTCCTTTCCATTCCTTTCCTCGCCTGTCCCCTTTCCTTTCCTTTCCTTTCCTTTCCTTTCCTTTCCTTTCCTCTTTCATTTCCTTTCCTTTCCTTTCCTTTCCCTTCCTGTCTTCTATCATTTCCTTTCTTCTTTTCCTTTCCTTTCTTCTCCTGTCCTCTTTCCTTTCCTTTCTTTTCCTTTCCTTTCTTCTCCTGTCCTCTTTCCTTTCCTTTCTTTTCCTTTCCTTTCCTTTCTTCTCCTGTCCTCTTTCTTTCCTTTCCTTTCCTTTCCTTTCCTTTCCTTTCCTTTCCTTTCCTTTCCTTTCCTTTACTGTCTTCTTTTCCTTCCTTTCCTTTCCTTTCCTTCCTTTCCTTTCCTTTCTTATCCCCTTTCCTTTCCTTTCCTTATCTTTCCTTCCTTTCCTTTCCTTTCCTTTCCTTTCCTTTCCTTTCCTTTCCTTCCCCTTTCCTTTCCTTTCCTTTCCTTTCCTTCATTTCCCTTCCTTTCTTTCCTTTCCTTTCCTTTCCTTTCCTTCCTTTCCTTTCCTCCTCGCTGCCTCTCCTCTTTTCCTCTCCTCCCTCTCTTCACCTCCGCACTCTGTCCTGCCAGCTGAGGTTGCTTCCTTCACATCCCTTCATAAAACTCTCTTAATTAAGAAAGCGCTCGTCGCCTTCAAGCGCTCGTTTATTCTGTTTTTTTGATTCTGCGGAGGTTTTCCACAAAGCAGAAGGAGAAAGCTCATCAGATAACTGTGGAAAAGATTACGCTGCCACCCTGCTGATATGAATCTGCGAGACAAAACTTGAACGCTGGCTTTGGGGAAAATGATCCAGTCGTCCATGCAGATGATTGCCGGCAATAAACTAAATTTCAGGCGATGTTATGTAACACGTTTTACGGTTATCTGGCTAAACCGTGGGTCTTGTTAGGTGAAATACCCCCTCCGGTGTCTCAGTTTATAGTTGTTTTTATTGCTTTTGCAGTTTTTTTTTTTATTATTTAAAAAAGCACTTCGTAAATCTGTTAGCAAAGCAGCAATATAAATGGAGTTTATCGTTATTATATTTATTATTCGTCTCTAGTCGCTGCAGATGTGCGATAAGTTCCTGCACCTCCACTTAGAGAGGAATTAGCCAACAGGCGTAGCGGCAAACCTCAACAAGACATTCAGTGTGAACCCGCAAACTGCACTGTAACACACACACACACACACACACACACACACACACATATATACACATACAAATGAGGCTTGTACTTGTCAATATGTCTCGCTAAGTAGGGCCCCCATGTATCGACCGCAGGTTTATACAAGCCTACGACATCGCAGAGATAGGGAAAGACAGATAAAGAGTCGTCACTCCCTCCCTCTTTCTCTCTCGCTTTTTCTCTTCACTATTTTTCTCCTCATCCTTTTCTTCTCTTTTCTCTCTCTCTCTGTGTTTCTCTCTGCTATTTTTGTGCACGACGGTGATAGAAGGGGGTCGTGTTTCCTGCTGCGTTTTATCGCCGATTTTGACTTTCCTGCATCAGTGTTGCAGAAAATGTCAGAAAACCTTGGGCAAGCACCCGAGTCATGCCGGAGCAGGTCTGTGGCGTGCACATGTGTGTGTGTGTGTGTGTGTGTGTGTCGTCCCGTGTGCACACAGATGGGTGTGTGAATTCCTCAGCATTACATTCAATCCTCAGTGAACCCCTTAAAGTCAGAGTGTGGCGGTGCAAGTACAGGCAGTGATACAGTGTCTGTGGAGGGGAGAGCCTCTGTTTGCACTCCCAGCGTGTGAAATCTGATCGTCATGAGACGTGAGAGGAGCTCGCCCTCACCAAGACAAGAAAAGACAAAAAAATGTTTGCACAAATGATGAGTTTGCCCCGAAAATATCCTTCACTTTTTGCACCGTTTGCATGGTTGCATATGATTGCAGTATCTCGGTTGAGCTCAAGGTTGAGGTTTAGGGTTGTACAAGAGCTCCACCCCTTTCAATAATTACAATCAATACAGATTTATAAGGCTAACAAGTAAACATTGAAAAAGAAGGAGATAACGTGCAGAACATAATCAATGTTTTATGAACAAAATATGAAGATAGAGTGCAGAATAATCAATATCAAGTACAGACAATGGAAATAAAGTCTATACATAGGGGTTGAAATCATGGAGAAAAGGCATAGGATAAAGATGTAGGGCAATGGAGAGGGCAGGAAGTGACTATATGTAATGTATGGAGGATTCATGAAAGGTTAAGATTACTCAGTTAGTACTTCCTATTCTCGATTATGCAGATATAGTTTACCAAAATACATTTGAATCTCATTTACGTCCTCTTAATGCAGTTTACAATAACCTGTGTAGGTTCATTCTGAGGTGTCCATATCACACTCATCATTGTGTCATGTATGAATCACTCAATTGGCTCTCCCTACAATCCAGAATGCGTTACCATTGGCTGCAATTTGTTTTTAAATGTATCTTTTTCAACTATCCCATGTACCTAAAGCAATACTTAGTTCCCTGTAAATCTTCTTATTCATTCAGACATACACAGCACCCTTTGTTCATTGTTCCACGCATCTTTAAAGAAGTTGGACGACGGGCCTTTAAATTTAAAGCCCCATCGGACTGGAACCACTTGCCCAATTCACTTCGCCCCAGTTGTTCCTTGTATATTTTTAGGACATTATTATTTGCTCATCTCAAGACAACTTGTTCTTGCTTTTGATTTTGTATTACTTCCCAACTTATGAATTGTGAGGTGTGTTGTATTTTGTGTTTGTGTTTGTGTTGATATGTTGTATTTTCTGTTGTACAGTTGATGTACCTATGTTAGGGACCCCCTCGAGAACGAGATGCGACATCTCAAGGGGTTTATCCCTTTAATAAAAAAAAAAAAAATTCTAAAAGATATTTTTTAGCTGCTTTTTCAAGAGTGAGTGGGAAGATGGATCTTAAGGTGTGGATGGATATTGATCTTATATGGCTCTTTTGCTAAATACCTCGATATCGATGTTGGTGCTTTCAGAATATATTTAGAGGTTCGTGATGAACAATCATGAGTGATGTGGATATGATGACCAAGCAGGTGGAGACAAACAGACGGCTAATAAAGTTCAGAAAGTTGCATCCCCTGAATGCAGCCTTTAAAATCAGGAGAAGACGGCACTCCCCAGACGATTTCTGGTCTGATCTCAGTTTGAGGTTTCTCTGTTGACATCTGTTTTGGAATCTGTTATTCCAAGAGCAACATCGCTATGATAAATGATAAAATAGATGATAAATAAAGGTTTAACCATCCTGTTATCTTCAAACTTTCTAACATTTTTTTTTTTTTTTGTATCAGTCATGGTCAATTTGACTTTGGCAGTTTAAACCCCCCACAAAGTGATGATGATAGTGAATTGTTAACCGAGTTTATGTGTCAGGAACTTTATGTTTCTTGCTATAAAATCACGTGCATTTCTGAAAAAAAAAAAAAAAAAAAAACACCTTCTGAGGGATCCACAGGTTCAGTTTCAGTGGGAATTGGACAGATACAGGAAATAGTTCCTTACTGTTGTGTTTTACGTACAGCCTCAAGTCTGCACTGGATCAACTTGTAGGGTTTATCTGTGGCTCAGTGTGCAAGGAAGGGGATGAGTGAACAGTGTGTGTGTGTGTGTATGTGTGTGTGTGTGTGTGTGTGTGTGTGTGTGTGTGTGTGTGTGTGTATAATCTCTGTGACTGATCACTTCTTGTCTTGGAAATATGTTCATGTCCAGTTGTCAGGGGTTACAGCACAGACAGCCAGAGGGTGAGAGCTGGTGTGTGTGTGTGTGTGTGTGTGTGTGTGTGAGAGAGAGAGAGAGAGAGAGAAAGGTCAAAGTGTCTTTGTGGAAAGCCATATTTCACCAGCATTTCACACCCTTTTGCCAGGAGGTGGAGGGCTTTATTAGGCCTTTGTTAGCATGTTCACTGTGTGTGTGTGTGTGTGTGTGTGTGTGTGTGTGTGTGTGTGTGTGTGTTCCTGGATACTCTTTTTGTATGTATGTGTCTCGGAAGTTGTCCCTGTCATTCGGTCTCATCCTCACTGTCAAAATCTTGTTTATTTCTGCAAACAAGGTTAAAAACAAAATGCCAGTGGGATGAGATAATCCCACTTGTTTCCAATGCAGTTTCACTTTTTGGGGGATTTTTTTTCTTTTTTTCAGGGAGCAAGCATAAATCTGTTGAAACAAGGCAGATCAGCCCACCAGGACCAAGAAAATGACACTTGAGTTCTGGAAACAAGTTGATTAGCATCGGAAACAAGTGGGATTATCTCATCCCACTGACAGGGACAAGGAAGAGAAACAGATTAGAACACTGAAGATGAGACTAAATGACTTGAGATTATTATTTTTTTAAAATTTCCCACCGGTTCAGAACGCTCCTGTGGTCAAAGCGTTTTCTCAACTTTGCTGCCTGGTTGAATAAAGTTTAAAAAAAAAAAAAAAAATCCAAAGTTGGCAACATGTGTTAATTTTTACAGGATTATCTTTCAGGCTGACAAATGATTTATTTATTTATTTTATTATTTATTTTTTTCTTAGCGAAAGTGTTGAAGTGACTGAATTATCCAAGTGGGCCGCAATCTGTTTTGGATGAGCCGTCCCGTCAGCAGTGAGCGTGTGGGTGGCACTTCTCACACACTGTCGAGGAAAGCTGTGAGAAAACACTGCAGTGTGTGTGTGTGTGTGTGTGTGTGTGTGTGTGAAAGAGAGAGAGAGTTTGCATGTGTGTGTTTCTAATGATCTTGTTTGTGTTTGGCAAGAGAAATTGACCCGCCTGAGTAACTATTGCCTCTTCAGTGGAAAGCACACAACAGAAAAGGGCTGAGAACAGTCCCTCAACTTTGTATTTTGATTTAAGGAAAAATAATCAATCAATATCCTTAAAATGTAGCGCTTCTGGTCCATGAAACTGTATTTTTTTTTTTTAGTTAAGGACTAAAGAAATCAATCATGTTGTGGTTGCAGGAAGTTTCCTAATTAAATTCCTAATTAAGTAAGGCAATATAATTTTCCTATCTGACCATATGATCTCAATAGATGATACAGGCTTCATGATGTCATACAATCACAATACGATATGATAAATAAAGGTTTAACCATCCTGTTATCTTCAAACTTTCTAACTTTTTTATGAGTTTTGGTCAATTTGACTTTGGCAGTTTAAACCCCCCACAAAGTGATGAGGATAGTAAATTGTTACCCGAGTTTATGTGTCAGCAACTTTATGTTTCCTGCTGATGACTGAAATAGGCCTTTAAATCAAACCTAATGTGTGCAGGAGATTGAAAACATATCATGTTTGTTTCATTTTTACCCAGTCGCCCCCGATTTAATTAGGAAAAGCCATTAAATACGAAGCCAAGACAAGTTAATCATGCATTTGGAGACGCTAAAACATCGAATGAGGTCACGTTTATCCAAAGCTGGATATCCAAAGATCCTTAAACGGCAACACGCCGTCTGTCCCTAATCCTGCTCGGGCCGGTTTGAACCCACCAGCTCCGACTCGGTTTTCATGCACGACTGCAAAAACGCAAAATCTTACCAAGATTATTTGTCTTATTTCAAGTCAAAAATGTCTTATTCCTAGTCAAAATATCTCATTACACTTAAAATAAGACATGATCACCTCAGAAGTAACTTGTTTTTAGACAATTTTCAAGTTTCAAGTGAAAATTCACTTGAAACAAGTGAAAATTTGCTTGTTTCATTGGCAAAATTTGCCAGTGGAAAAAGTGAAAATTCACTCGAAATAAGTGAAAATTAGCTAGAAACAAGAAACAAATTTTGTCAATGAAACAAGCAAATTTTCACTTGAAACGAGAGACAATTGTCTAAAAACAAGTTACTTCTGAGGTGATCATGTCTTATTTTAAGTGTAATGAGATATTTTGACTAGGAATAAGACATTTTTGACTTGAAATAAGACAAATAGTCTTGGTAAGATTTTGAGTTTTTGCAGTGAAACAAATCAGAGCATTTCGACGCGAGGACGACTCTCCTCCTCTTCCAGATGTGTGTGACCTCTCGGTTATCGGATTGGCCTCTTCAGCCTCTATTTCGAAACAAAACTCATTTCATCAGCTCATCGTGAAAGCTTTACCCTCCAGTTGGGCCAAAATACACCCCTGATACATGGGGCGGAAAGTTTACCTGGCACCAGTGGGGCCTGAAGCTCCCTGAAGATCTCCCTGCACCGATGGAAATTCACAGTAACGCAGCTGTTTACCCTCGCAGGGTAAACAGCTGGCAGGAGGGGCTCATACTTTTCCGACATCCAGGCATGACTTTCTAGCCGAGATCGCTTCCAGCATCTGTGTAGGTGTTTTGGCACGGCCTTATCAAGCGAGGTGCTCTGCCCTCTGCTTATCGTTTCGGAGCGATCCGTCACCGTGGAGATGGAGCGATGCAGGTTCATATTAGGGAGGGGAGGAGAAAAAAAAAAAGGAGGGGAAGGGTGGCACAGAGGGCAGGTTAATGAGCAGCTCGAGGCACAGAAAGAGAGGGAATACAAGTTTCTATATATTATATTCTACATTCTATTTTATTGTTTTTCATCTTGTTTTTATATTTTATTCAGTATCTTATTCTTGAGTTATTTATTATTGCTGTGTTTTTATTGTTTAAATCGTTTCATATTGTTTTTTTATATATATTTTATTCGGTATTTTATTTTGCTGTGTCTTTATTGTTTTAAATTGTTTCATATTATTTTTATATTTTATACAGTATCTTATTCTTGAGTTTTTTGTTTTCTTATATTGCTGTTTTTATTGTTTTTAAATCTTTTATTCACTTTTTTTTTTTTTTTTTTTTTTACCATATTTTATGAGTGTGCATCGGTCTCCTTGTCCTTTCACTTCTTATTTTATGCTTATTTGTCAATCAAGCACCTTGAATATCATGCATTTGTTTGAAAGGTGCTATATAAATAAAATTCGATTGATTGATTGATTGATTGATTGATTGACGTGCTGTCGTCTCGGCTTTCGTCGGGTAAAAACGACACGAGGCGATCGCGGCTCGCAGCTCGCGCACCGGAAATCACACGACGGTAGTTTGAGCCTCTGATTCAAATAACAGGATTATCGTCAGGATTATGTGGAAACCGCTCGGTTCTTGAGTAAGACAGCAGAGAGCCCGAAACGCATCCAAATATTTCTTGGCCCGAGCTCCGGTGGTGGAAGATGCTTTTCCAAAATCTAAATAGTTTTCATGTGTGCTATCTCATTACAGTTTTGGATTCGATCCACTTTCCCTCTCGGTTTGCAGCAGCTTGTCGGTACTCGCACACCTTTTCCCGAGGTGGTTGCTATCTCTTTTCCATTCAGCGCGTGATGGATGCACAGAGAGGCAGTGACAGGCTGAATAGAGTGGAAAAGCCTCTTTTCTTGTCTTTCAGCGACGTGCATTTTGCAGCTTAGTGTTGAAACTGTCTGGGGCGGTTTTGAGTTTGGGGTTTTGGGAGTTTGCTCTAATACTTTTGGCTGAGGCGAAGGTCGGGTCCTATAGAATGTAAAAATAATCAGATCGGAGACTCGTCAGTAAATGCAATCGCGCGTCGATACCGCTTTTCCGGCGCCACACAGGTTTCTGTGAGCCAAAAATGCACAAAAATGTTCAGATATTAGTGTAGTTTCTGTAGTTTTTTTTCTTATATCCACAATTGTAGCCTCGTATCGGCGCCAATATCAGTGTTGGTGCATCCGTCGTTACCATTAGATGATCGTGTTGCCGCCATGTTGACTGCAAAAACTCAAAATCTTACCAAGATTATTTGTCTTATTTCAAGTCAAAAATGTCTTATTCCTAGTCAAAATATCTCATTACACTTAAAATAAGACATGATCACCTCAGAAGTAACTTGTTTATAGACAATTGTCTCTTGTTTCAAGTGAAAATTTGCTTGTTTCACTGGCAAAATTTGTTTCTCGTTTCTCGCTAATTTTCACTTATTTCAAGTGAATTTTCACTTTTTCCACTGGCAAATTGTCTAAAAACAAGTTACTTCTGAGGTGATCATGTCTTATTTTAAGTGTAATGAGATATTTTGACTAGAAATAAGACATTTTTGACTTGAAATAAGACAAATATTCTTGGTAAGTTTTTGCGTTTTTGCAGTGTTGGACTGTGATTCAGCATACTAGACATAAAATTTGATTCGGCACGTTAACACGGACAAAATGTCTGTGTTTGCGACCAAAAGACGTGTCGCGTTGGCTTCGATCAGGCCGGCTGGTGGAGCTAGTCGAGTTCCCAGCAGCCGCGTCTCAAATTGTGCCGTTTACTCGCTCGTCCTTCAGGCCACAGGTTTCTTGCTCGTCTCCGTTGTTTCCACTGTGTCATCTCATCCCTCGAGATGTTGCACAGAGTTGATTTTGTTTCTGCCTGTGAAGAAATGCCTGATTTCTGTGAGGAAGAAGGTGTCTCAAGTTGTGCCATAAAAGCTGGGAAAAAGATTTTTTTAAAAAAAAGGAGGCAGCTGCAACATAATCCCACCTTTTGTTGTGACCCCTCCAACATGGCGGCGTGTCCCCTCATAACCTCGCGTGACCGCACACACCGTCACATGTACGGCTCTTTGCATCGGCACGTGATGGATCCATCACACGCCTCCGCCCCTCTTCCCTTTCTTTCTTTCTTTCTCTCTTGTCCCAGATCTGTGGTGACCGCCAGTGACCTCTTCACCCCATTCATGCAGAGAGAGGGGACGCGCACAAATATACAAACACACTTTCACAAACACTCTCTGTGTGTCACGCATACACACACACCCCCACCTCCTCCTTAAACAAGGTTCAGCCGTGGTTCCCCCCATTGGACACGCAGCATCGGGGTCCCGACTGCAGCGCATGCCGGCTGGGTTAGGAGCAAATCAGTTTGGTTTTGCAAAATGAAAAATGCACTTGCAGTTCCTCTATTCCCAATATTTCTTTCACAAAAAAAAAAAAAAAAATCACTGAAGATGTGCAAGAGGGGGTGTTTTTGTTTCCGAAACAGCACGCTTGTCTAAACAACAACTAACAATGCATTTGAATGCAACATGAATTGTTATTTTTTTCACTGCCGATTTCATAGGTTAAAGTAGAAATTTTTCAGATTTTTTTTTTTAAATAGATTTTTAAAATATATTTGTAAAAACTGTTTAAACCAAGTATGTTTTAATATTTTTCCTTATTTTTTAAATATTTAAATAATTGGTTTTTTTTGTTTGTTTGTTTTTAATATTTTAATTTCTATTTATTTATTTATTTATTTATTTATTTATTTATTTATTTATTTATTTAAGACAAGCACCTGGTTGAGAAAAGGTAGTTCAAAGAAAACGACTGCACTTTTTCTAATTCAAAACATTAGATTTCATAAAAAGTGGCTCACTTGGTTGAGACTGTTGCCCTGATGGTCTGACTGAAGGAGTCTGCGGAGAACCAGAGGAACCAGGGGAGGGGGCACAGGCCTCACCTTCCTACCCAGGGAGGAGTGCACTGCTCTGGGCTTCGGTGTCTCGGGCAGCAGGCTCCTCTCTGGAGGTCTGGAGCCGGTGGTGGATGGTTTATATTTCCATTTTTGGCATTTCTAGCTGGCAGTTTTATCGCGAGCAGCAAGAAGGGGTTCAATGCCTTGCTCAAGGGCCCTTCAACAGGGAAAGAGTTAGTGTGTGTGTGTGTTTGTGTGTGTGTGTCTGTGTATTTGGAGTCGAAGGAGGAGAACCATGTTGAGACAAATATTACTCTTCAGAAACATGCTGTACAATGCCAGTGGCTGGCTTCATCTGGAACATGATACATAATTTATAGATAATTTGCCAGGCTCTCATTCCTCACACACACACACACACACACACACACACACACACACACACACAATCTCTCTCTCACTCTCTCTGTTAGCTCACCTTCTCCCTCCCCTTTTCTTCCTGGGTGGCCCTGGTGTGTATCCATCTACAGGGGAGAGTTGAGTTGTGAAGACACACACACACACACACACAAACACACACAAACACACCCACACACACCTCTCCACTCCCACGCTCCTTGTAAATCACTCAAAATTCTACCTTGTGTGCGCATGTGAGGGGTTTTCTTCAAATTACACAAATCAAACTGGCAAATCCCCAGCTAACAAAACCAGTAAACAAGTCGTTCCTCCAGTTTAGCTTTTCTCAAGGCTCCGAAAATGATTTGACCCGAGTGTTGAAATCAGAAATGTGGTCTTGCTGTTGGTCCCGAGCTCATTTGCAGGCTTCAGAGGGAACCCACTGATCCACTTTCCGTCCTGATCCATACTTTAAGAAGCCAGTCTACTGTATGTAAATCTCCTCAGAGCTTTTTTTTTTTTTTTTTTTTTTTTTTTTTTTTTTTAACCCTTTAACATATCTATAGCGGCGGTGGCAAATCTCTCTCTTTCAAGGCAGTGCGGATTAAAAACCCCGAGATTTGAAGCAACCTGACACCAGCGAGGCCATAGGTAGCGTGCTTTGTCAAAAAAAAAAAAAAAAAAGGGGGCCAATTAACTCTTTTAAGGCTCTCACAAAAGCCAGGCCCACAATACCAGCATTCACACAGCCACCCATGTGAAGCTAAAGCTAACGTACAGCTGTAACCCAACCTGTATCGCTAATGCTAAAGCGATCACTGTTCACTGGCGATCTGTTTTGTTTTATAAGTCAGCGTTAAAGCCGTTTGGGAAGCCGGTGTTCGCCTGCAACTCGATCTCGCGCCGTCCGCTTGAGTGTGAACACGATGAGGAATTTTAATTATTGTGGGATGGTGGAAACGCGGTTTAGGGGAAAAGCTGGAATGTGGTGATTAAAATGGAAAAGCCCGGGCCGGTTGATGAAGGCGTGTGGGCGGAGGAGCAAGAGGCGATTGGTGCATAGTCGATATTTGAAGAGTTCGTTCGCAAAAGCATATATTTGCATTTGTATCAGTTTCTATACCAATCAATAAATCATTGGTAGGCTAATGCATAGGGAACATGGTTTCTGCAACGCAATTTTGGATTTGGATTATGAAAATATGTTATATGAACAATTATTGGCCCGTAACACTTTATTTCTTCTTCTTTTTTTCTGTTTTTGCAAATGAACTCTTCATTTTCACTCTCTCTGTGTCTTCAGGGGAACACTTGATTTTTTTGAACAAAGCAGATTTGGTCATCGGGTTTGCTCACAAGAGTATGGAAGCTCACTACGATCACATAATTCAATTTGGAAACCTGTAATCTGGGTTTACAAATCTGTGTGCACAGATTCATTAATCGCATCCTGAAAGTATGAATTCATTCGCTCATTTTTGTGAACCGTATCCTTGTATTTCTTATCCTCATGTTATGCATCCATACCCTGAGATTTGCAAACTGCATCCTTGGATTATAATTTGTAAACCCAACAATCCAACCCAACGATTTGACTGACACTTCCATCATTTCTGAATAGAAGCGTTTTATTGTCTCCACCATCCGCATGGACTTTGTCTTGATTTATTAATTTTTTACAAAACACGATTTCCATTTTTCCATTTGCTGAGAGGCATCAGAGATTGTAAATTCGCCGTGATCAAAGACGGTTTATTGATCAAGACTTACAACCTGGAACTTGCCAGACTCCTGCCTAAACGTGTATATATATATATTGCAGAGTTGAATGATATAGTAAAAGAAAAATCCACTCATCTTTGCAGATGATGTGATATGATTCATTTGCGATATGAAATGTTATTTTCCCATTAGAATTTTCTTTTTCTCAGATAAAAAAAACATCTTAAAATGACAAGGTGATTAACAAACATGTTTTCTTACACCATAGCCCCACAGTACCTTATATTAATGCTGTTTTTATCATTTTACCTGCTCCTACTGGTATCTGGATACTCCACCTGGGCATATTGCGATGAGAGCGTTCTGTTAAATTGTTCGGCCCTACGTGTGTCTGTGTTTTCCTCTGCTGTCTCGCTAAAGAGGAAGAAAATATTTCCAGCAGGTTAAATCCGGCGGCCGGCTCCATGACCTACAAAGTCACCAGGTTTTCGTGTTCCCTCGGGGCCCCTTAAGCCCTCCACATGGAGCAAAGTGGTGTCTGGGGACCGCTTCGCTAAAACCTCAAAGGCTGCCACCGTCCGTCTGTGTGAGACAGGGAAACACAATGTGTGTGAGTGTGTGTGTGTGTGTGTGTGTGTGTGTGTGTGTGTGGCCCCTGGTCCAGTAAAAATCTGCAACAGGTTACAATCCATCTCACTTCGTTTGTGTCGACGGGCCGCAGCTCCTTCTGTTAGAAACCCATCTGTCCATCTGCCTCTGTGTGTGTGTGTGTGTGTGTGTGTGTGTGTGTGTGAGACCCCCTGTGGAGTGGACTGCAGTGGGGAAGATGAGCAGTGCTTTGTGATGTAGTGTTTTTACCGTAGCTAAGGAAAGGGAAGAATAGCATTACCATTCAAAAGGCCTGCTGGTGGGAGTCGGGGAGGTGTGTGTGTGTGTG